>NC_089841.1:218954467-219209467 GCF_035609145.1 Eleutherodactylus coqui
TACTTGAGGCAGCGGCGCTGGGCTGCAGGTATTACTGGCTGTGTCCGCCGGAAGGGGCGTGCGGTGTACGTCCGGTTGTCTGTGGCTTTTGATGTTGTTTTCATCTAGCAGGTAAGTGAGTGCTCTCCTTTAGGCTCGGGTCTGCCAGTGGCGGCGCTCTGCGGCTCCCTACAACGCTGGATCCTTTGTATATATCACTTATGCTTCTTCTCAGCTCCCCGTGTAGTTAGTGGGTCCGTCCAGCCATCACGTGGTCACTGAGTGCTGCTCACCCGTCAGTCACGTGCCTTGTATCCCTTGTTAGTGCAGATGCCAAGCCCTGGGGGGTGTGAAGAGCCTCACAGATCTGATGTTATAGCGGTTGCCATAGTAACATGTCAGCAGTGCCTACTGTTCTAGTCAGAAGTCTGCCCTCCTGTTGGCGAAGGCGCACAGGCTGATGTGACCCAGCTATAAGTTCTCTCTGGGGGCCGCAAAAACGTAGACACTAAGAGACCCCGCAGTCTAAACAAGTCTGTGATTAGAACAAAAGGATTTCCCCTTTCTCCAGATGTAGCGCCATTCTGCTCTGTAGCGGGCGCGTCCTACGGGCGTGAGCCACACGGCTCCTGGGAGAAACGTAAAAAGCCACTATTTTCTTAACCAAGTCTTTGAACTTCTTCTCTTTTCTCCTATACAACTGTAGAGGGTGTACCTTACAGCGACCCTCCGGTTTTGGGACTAGAATGCAGCAAAGAATCCTACTAGTACTTTATCGTCTTCTCATGGCCCTTTTTTCGCCAGTTTCATGTTCAGGCGGCCGAGATGTCCGCCGCCATCTTCCCCCTCCCAGAGCATTAATAGTGTTAGGGTGACCAACGCACTGTGGCTGCTGTGTGATTGGCCAGTGCTGATCACATGATCAGGGGTCCCCACCTCCAGTCCTCAGGGACCCCCAACAGGTCATGTTTTCAGGATATTCTATAGTAAGAACCCCTGTGGCAATGTCTGAGGCACCGACAATAATTACATCACCTGTGTAACACTGAGGAAATCCTGAAAACATGACCTGTTGGGGGTCCCTGAGGACTGGAGTTGGGGAACGCAAAGAAAATCAGCATCTGTTAGAAAACGTGGTAGCCATGATGGCCGCCCAAAAACAAAGCACTAAACCAGTGGAATAGAGGTGCCAGGAAGGTGAGATACGCTTCACCCTCCGGTCCCAGGACGGGATTTAGTCTCCAAACTGGAGGGTCATGGAAGTATTGCCTTCACAATAACGGATCGCTGCAAAATACCCCGCAAATGGCCTGCGTGTGAACTCAATGGACTGAATGCCTCTTATTGCACTTCTTGTAGTGAGGCGCAGTGCGTAATAATCACAGTATATTGCGTATATGATAAATGTGGTGTCACATCTGCATCAGGGAGACGGAACCGAACACGGCCAATCGGACGCCATCTACTAGAATGCGGTCTGTCGGTTTCCCCCGCTGCCGACTTCTTGCCGGAAGAACAACTGCTGCGTGCGCCGCTACTTCCCTCACGGATTTGTGATGCTATTTCTCTTTTCTCTTGCACACGTAGTTTGTGTGAGCGGTAACCTGGCCGCCTAAACGCTGTCAGAGGCTGCCATTGTTCTCAGACAGCCGCTCGATCGCAGCAATTTTGAGCGGAGTCTGTTCTGTTTTCGAGTGTTTAGTGCTCCTCATCAATGACGAGAAGCGCTAAAAGGGATGCTGTGGCCGATAACGAAAGTAATGCGCGGCAAAGCGTCACAATCTAAATCATGGCGCTTACCGCAATGCCTGTGTGAGGGAGGCCTAACAGGAACATTGTCTTAACTGTTGACCAACAAAAATAAGTGGTTAGAACATCTCTGCGGGACCCGCGGCTGTGCCCATTGGGACGCGCGGCTGTGCCCATTGGGACGCGCGGCTGTGCCCATTGGGACGCGCGGCTGTGCCCATTGGGACGCGCGGCTGTGCCCATTGGGACGCGCGGCTGTGCCCCTGGGACCCGCTTACATCACAGCACTTCATGCTAACACAGAAACTTTCAAAGTTGTTGCAAATTTGCAGATTTAAGGGTTACCCATCAGCTGAAGCATCTCCAATCTGCATACATCGTGTTATGGAGCCGGAGGAGCTGAGAAAGACTGATATGTAGACTCATTGGGAAAAGCTACCTCCATGCAGTATGACCATCGAGCACATAAGTGTCCAACAGCCGTACCAACAACTATCGTGCCAGCGCTTTACACCATAGCAATAGTTGTTCAAATACCTGGAGGTGGAGCGGGCTGTAGATCGTTTCGGACCGCCGTCCTCCATGCACAGGATGCAGGAATCACTCATAGATTGAGCAAGAAGCCACTCAGCAGTCATTCCATTTCAGTGAGCTGAAACAGAACGAATGGAGACAACTGAGTGACTTCACGCTCAGTGCCAATACAGTGTTTCCCTGAAAATAAGACACTGTCTTATATTGTCTTATTTTTGGGGGGTGTCTTATACTAACCCAGCCACCAGTGTCTGTGTCCCTCGCGCTGGTCTCTGGCGCTGCGGCAGGCTGCCGTGTCCTTCGCCCTGACAGGATTCTCTTCTCCAATGCTCCGGTAAGCATTGTGATTAGATTGAGTGCCAGCCAATCAGAGCTGGCACTCAATGAACCAATCACAGCCATTTAGTGATGTCATTCATTGAATGGCTGTGAATGATCGAGCGCCGGCTTTGATTGGCTGGCACTCGATCCAATCACAGCGCTCTCTTACCGGAGGCGGGTTATTCAAAGCCCCATCACCAGAAGAGAATCCTGTCAGGCTACAGTCCTTCGTGCTAACACTGTGCCGGAGACCAGCACGAGGGACACAAACGCTGGTGGCTAGGTGAATCTATATATTTATATATTTTTTTAACCTAGTGTAGCTAGGGCTTATTACCAAAAAATAGGGGTAGGGCTTATTTTTGGGAAAACACGGTAGTTGCCTGAAATCGCTCATTGGAGTCCTTCCTTGGGTAACTCTCGGGCCCCTGTTAAAGGTACCTAAAGATTCATTATAATTTGTATAGTATTAATTTAAACATTTAGCTCGTTCTAAGCTGAATAGTCTTATGGGCGGAGCCATCAGTGATCGACAGCCTTCTTTGTATAGACAGTCGCACACAGCTGTCAATCACTGATGGCTCCGCCCATTGGACTGTTCAGATTGAGCAAAGGTTTAAATGAAGTTGCACTGAATTCTTCCCCATAAACTATATATCCATCTGCTCGGCTCCTCCGGCTCTACAGCATGATGCCTGCAGTTTGGACAGCATCTTTAAGCTGACCGATTCCCTTTTTAATAACGTTCATTCACTGTGTTCATAAGGGGATCACTAGCGGTGGTGCCCACTCAGCGGTCACTGGTGGCTGGCGGATAATGTGCGCAGCGTCCGTCAATCACTATGCTTCACTCATGAACACACCAAACATGTAACCATAAGTCTGCAGTTTTTACATTGTTCCTATTTAGATTGTGCCGTACTCCATATATAGTAATGTTGAGCCGGTAAATTTAGAGTGTCAATATCATGTCTTTGATGCACAAAATGCATGTTTAGTCCTATAGAGCACAATACTGATTTGGTAACCAGTTGCTTCTGTATCTGTTTAGGTGGCATGGCTTATCCTTGCCAGCAGCAGTATGAGAGTGCCGGGAGCTCCATGCCATGTATGTGGAGCTTGGCAGAGGCTCAGCAAAAACTCAACAGTTTGGCACTTCACAATTCCGAATCTCTAGATCAGGAACACGCTAAGTCTCAATCCAACATGTCCGAACTGCAGCGCGGCGAGGAAGAATGGAGGCGGAAAGAAGCCGCTCTGCCACTGGGTGAGAACTGGGGAATGTCTTCTTCGGATGCCTTTAGTCAAGATGTTTTTAATAAGGTACTGTAACTTGTTACTAAGTATTCCGTACGCCGGCATGAGAAGCCGCCTTGTAAAGAGATCACAGTCATTAGTCCACGGCTTAACTATCTGTAGCCGTTCCAATCAGACTTTACTTCAGGGCTTCATTGTGGGACAAAACCGCAAACTTTTCTGTATTAGTCCGAGATAAATACAGGTATGTGGTTTTAAATATGGATGTGTGTCATATGCTAGAGTGAGTTCATTAGATTCAGCTTTTTTTTTTTTTTAGGGCCATCCGGACTGATCAGAGGGACCGCACGCTGGGTCTCTCCATGGGCAGTGCTGATAACATTCTTTCAGCAGCTGTCCCGCTGTAGAACAGTAGTGCTGTATTTAGAGAACAGACCACCTGCTGTTCTCTAAATACATGCAAATGAAGCTAGTTAGCTACTAATGGGCTGGTCTAGCCCATTAGTAGCTAATGCAAAATTATCGCTCAAAACTGTCGGTTTCTGACAAATTTTGAGTGATCATCTGTGTGTAAATTATTAACCCTTCTATTTTTGACAGCATTCTTACTTTTCCGTTAATTTTTTTAGGAGTTACCGCACTTTTGTGAAACTTGACATGTCAAAAGTTGATGATGATCGCTCCAACAAGAGGACTGCAGCGAGTCTTGTCCCACCTCGGCTGTCTTCGCTACTTTTCAGCTCCTCTTTGTTCTAGCAATCGGTAGGGAGTCTGAGCAGCGGGACCCCCACTGATCAAAACTTTTGACCTATTTCTCTGATATGTCAAAAGTTTCACAAAAGTGCAGTCACTCTTTGCACAATATAAAAAAAAAAAAAAATCAGCAAAGCCTCAACTTTTTCAAAATGCTTTATAGTAAGAATCCTTCTCACATATAACCGTAATAAAGGTCAATAACAATCGCCCCAGTGTATACAGTCCATTCACAAGCAAAGAGGTAAAGGCATGCCTGAGAAAGGGGAGGAGCCACAGAAACGTTCCTGCTGTGGTGGGCGGTGCGGGTCAGCCTTGCTCACTGCCTCTGGACTTTACTACCTGGCTTGTGAATGGACTGTACAAACTGTGCTGATTATTACTCATTACTGTATACGTGACGAAGATTCTTACTTTTGTAAAGCATTCTGAAGAAACTGACGTTTTTTGTTGTCTTTTGATATTGTTTGTAAGTGTAGCGATGGGCCCTGTTTACTGAAGCCTGAGGGTCACTGTTTTTATGAATATATTTTTTTCGTCGGGTAACAATATGCAAAGTGAATGAACAAAAGAGAAATCGAAGTCCAATAAATATTTGGTGTCAATACTTTTTACCTTCAAAATGGCATCCATTCTTTTAGATGCACTTGCACACCGGTTTTGATGGAATTTAGCAGGGAGGTTGCTCCAATCGCCTTGGAGAACTAATCACAGATCTTCTGTGGATGTCGGCTTGTTCAGAGATTTCTGTCTCCATGTAATCCCAAACAGATGTGATGAGGAGATCAGGGCTCTGTGTGGCCATAATAATAATCATCTTTATTTATACAGCGCCAAACATTCTGCAGCGCTTACAAAAACAAGGGGATACAGAGACAAAAATACAAAAACCACGGTTACATAGTAATCAATTGATGGAAACAATAGGGGTGAGGGTCCTGCTCCGACGAGCTTACATACTACAAGTAATGGGGTGATACAGAAGGTAAAAGGCTGGAGATGTGCACGGTATGGCGAGGTGGAGAGTGAGGGATGCTGTACACAAACGGTGGTCAGACACTAAGCCGTGTGGTGGCTGAATCTGTGTAACTGCAGGGGGCAGTTGTGGGCAGTTAGCAGGCATTGCAGTCACTAGGACAGGGAACGTGTTATCAGGCGGAGTACAGAGGGGTTTAGGGGATATGGTTTGCTTCCCTGAAGAGGTGCATTTTTAGAGCACGCCTGAAGTTTTGTGAATCGGGGATTGCGCGGATAGTTTTAGGTAGCGCATTCCAGAGGACTGGTGCTGCTCTGGAGAAGTCTTGGAGGAGGGAATGAGAGGTTTGAATTATAGGGACTCTCGGTCTGGTTTCGTGGAGGGCCCAGGCTGGGTGGTGAATTGAGATGAGGGACGCAATGTAGGGTGGTGCTGCTTTGTGGATGAAGATGGTGAGTTTTTAAATTCAATTCTGTTTTTGATGGCCAGCCAGTACAGTGATCGGCACAGGGCAGAGGCATCCAAGTAGCGGCTGGACAGGAAGATGAGCCTGGCTGCCGCATTCAGGATGGATTGGAGAGGGGAGAGTCTGGTGCAGGGGAGGCCGATCAGCAGTGAGTTGTGATAGTCAAGCAGAGAGTGGATGAGGGCAACAGTCAGTCTTTTCAGCGCATCCATGGTGAGAAAAGGGCAGATTCTTTCGATGTCCTTAAGGTGCAGCTGACCTGTTCGGGCCAGAGATTGGCTATAGGGGGTAAAGGAGAGATCTGAGTCGAATATGTCCCCAAGGCAGTGGGCATGTTGTCTAGGAGTTATGGTGGCGCCACACACTGAGATAGAGATGTCAGGATGAGGTCGGTTAGTAGAGGGCGGAAACGCCAGTAGCTCAGTTTTTGAGAGGTTCAGTTTTAGGTAAAGAGAGGACATAGTGTTAGAGACAGCGGACAGACAGTCGGTGAGGTTTTAGAGGAAAGGTGCAGAGATGTCACGGGAAGAGGTGTATAATTGGGTGTCGTTAGCGTACAGGTGGTATTGGAGGCCAAATCTCCTGATGGTTTGTCCAATAAGGGCTGTGTAGATTGAGAAAAAGAGGGGGGCCCAGGACTGAGCCCTGGGGGACCCCAACAGCAATGGGAAGACGAGGGGGAGGTAGAGCCAACAAAGGAGACACTGAATGAGCCGTCCGATAGGTAGGAGGAAAGCCAGGAGAGAGCAGTGTCCTTTAGGCCAGGAGTTTGTGGTCAACAGTGTCAAATGCTGTGGTTAGGTCGAGGAGGATCAGTAGGGAGTAATCGGCCCTCGATTTGGCTGTCAGTAGGTCGTTTGACACGTTTTGTAAAAGCGGTTTCTGTTGAGTGTTAGGGGCGGAAGCCAGACTGTAGGGGGTTGAGAAGAGTTTTCTGATAGATGGCTTATAAGGCGGGAGTAAACCAGGTGTTCTAGTAGTTTGGAGATGAAGGGGAGGTTGGAGATGGGTCGGTAGTTGGCAGCATCAGTCGATTCCAGAGTCTGTTTCTTTAGCAGTGGGGATATGATGGCGTGTTTGAAAGAGGAGGGAAAAATTCCATAGGTCAGAGAGAGGTTGAATATCAGGGTGAGATGGGAGATAACTACCAGTGAGAGGGACCGGAGGGGGTGTCAGGGAAGAGGGCTGCTAGCGCAGGTGGTGGGGCGAGCAGAGGAAAGCAATCTTGAGACTTCTTCCTCTGTTGTTGGTCTGAGTACAGACAGTGAGCAGGGGCTGTTGCTGACAAGACTAGGGTCAGGGCTAGTCTGATATGGGGAAGTTATTTCCTGCCGGATGTCATCTATTTTCTTTTTGAAGTAAGCAGCCAGCTCTTCGGCCCTGAGATCCGTCACAGGGGGCTGCAGTTTAGGGCTGAGAAGGGAGTGAAAGGTATCATATCATCACTTCCAGGACTCCTTGTTCTTCTTTACAGTGAGGATAGTTCTTAATGACATTGGCTGGGTGACGAGCGATAATTCACTTAATATAATAATAATCTTTATTTGTATAGCGCCAACTTATTCCGCAGCGCTTCCTAGTAATTTTATTTCAGCTCGCCAAAAAAGTCGCTGGTTGATCAAAAGTCACTTAGTGTAAAGTCAGTCGTTTCCTTGAACAGCTTGCCAACAAATTTCTATGAAGATTTCCCCCTTCTGCAAACCGCTAACAGACGACAAGCGCTCTGTGTGATCGCATTCAAGTGACCGTTGCTCATATGCTTTAGTGACTGTTTTGAGTGAATGTCCGAAACAATAGTCACTCGTTGTAGAGCGTCCCTAAACAGTCAGTCCTAAGTCATTGAGTCCCTGATACTTTAGGATGACGGACATGGGTGAAGTTGTATTTCCAGTAGCTCTGCATTGTATAAATACGCCTATCTTGACCTTGAATCCCTTCGGTGTTAAGGCGTACATTGCGGATAACAAGCGCCCCTTGCTCATCATATCTTTGTGCATTGTCCTCTTGATATCTGTGCTCCATATTTTTAATAACCACCATTTTTCTCTCTGCACAGAGCTTCATCAATCAGGTTAAAAATCAGGAGGATAAAGAGGAACCAATGTCTTTTATACAGAAATATGAAGAAAAAATCCGACACTTTGGTATGTAGGACAGTTGTGCCGTACGTGCTTTCTTGTATGTAGTTCTCTAAGGCCGGCTGCAGACGGCCGGGTCGGATCCGGCTGTGAGAATTCTCGCAGCGGGACCCGACCCGAGCGTCTGCAGAGAGCAGCGCGGGCACTCACCTCTCCCGCGGCCCCGACTCTTTCATGTGCCGGCTGCGAGCCCCGCACAGAAATAGAGCATGCCGCGATTTGTTTGCCGCGCGAGATTTTTCGCGGCCGTCTGCATAAGATTGCGTTTGTTAACGCAATCCTATGGCAGCTTCCAGGGGCAGAAATTCTGCGGGAAATCCGGCAGCGGAATTTCCGCTCGTGTGCAGGCGCCCTAAATTTTAGATGTTGTGTGTTTGTAAATGAGAAGTAGTTCTATAAACGTGTGTTGGGGACAAAACAAAAGTGTCCATGTTATTTTCATATTACACTTCATGACCCAGTCAGTAGCGTTCTAAATCATTTCCGCATGGGGAACATGACTGATGTTAACTGCTTGCATGCCGGTCGTCTCATTTTGACTCGCAGCACTGTTGCTTTGACACAATATTTGCTGCTGTTATCGGCTTTACTGTAGTTAGTCATGGGACTCTATACCAGGCTGACTTCAGTGTACTCTTTGCCCGCCTCCCACCCTAGTTGCTCTTAAATAGACTCTAACTTTACATACGACTACTGCTCATCTAACAGCCTTTGTGTGTATTATCAGTCTTGTAATATACTTCTATTAATTATTTTTTTGTTTTACCACTGAAAACCCAAGTTTGAAGTGACTGCGACTAGGGATCTCCCGTCTAGCACCTTTGCAATCCACTGCCTGTCATTAGGCATTTTGCTTCTCATGTATGTGGAGAAGTCCTAGAGGTGGAGCGGTCTTCACAGGCTGGCTCCCCTGCACTCAGACTAAACAGGTCTCTGCTTGCTGTCAGATCGGCACAGATCTGGTGATGGATAGGAGAACAGACCTTGAGACATTGGGCTAATAGTGGTCTGTGTGACGTTACATTATCCTATATCGTTTCTGATGATACTTTGCTGAATGTCCAACTCTACATGCAATAGAGCGGTGGGCATTCTGATGCTGCCCTGAGCTGATTGGAGCAGAGGCAGCATGGGAAGTGTAGGAGAGGAAGCCCCAGCCAGTATAGTACCGACTGAATGGCTGGCTTAGGACACCCTACCTCCACCTGGAAGTGGATTGCAGGGCAGCAGGAAAATAGGAATATCAAAACTGAGCTGATTGCACTCAAAGTGGGTGCAAATGGCTGCAAAGCAGCGCCCAGTAAAGGCCTGGGCTGTTTTTGAGCTTTTTTTTTTTTTTTTTTTTTTAAACTCGGGTATACTTTAACAAACAAAATATTACTTGCCTTTGGCCCCCTGCACAGGGGCGGAAATTCTGCACATCAAAGAGCCGGAGCCGCGGGAGAGGTGTGCACCGCACTGGTCCCGCTGCGAGAATTCTCGCAGTGAGATCCGACCCGGCCGTCTGCAGGCGGCCTTTATGGCACCATGTTCAGTACTGGCAACAAAAAGTGGTGCGGGTTTATAGTATATTTTTTTGGCATAACCATTGGAAGTTGTTGCCCCATGTTCCCCAGTGTTCTAGTAGTAACCATTGGAAGTTGTTGCCCCATGTTCCCCAGTGTTGTAGTAGTAACCATTGGAAGTTGTTGCCCCATGTTCCCCAGTGTTCTAGTAGTAGAAGTAGTCGGTACTTGTTGCATTGCCTGAGAACAAGTTCTCTCTGTAACTGACCTCTGTTTTCCAGGAATGCTCAGCAGATGGAATGACAGTCAAGGTTTCCTCTCTGAATACCCTGATCTTGTTTGTGAAGAAACTGCTAGGTATCTCCTGCTGTGGTGTTACCATCTAGAAAGTGAGCAGGTATTATCTCCGTGCCGCTGCCTTGGATGACCTGGGGCAGCTGATCTGCTCGGGTTACTGTAACTTCTGCTACTTAATTGCACTTGTTGTTTTTACTGATTCATGAATCCTGGGAATCAAAACTGCTGTGTGTGGATGAGGATAACACTTCATCGTGGCATATTAGCTGAAAGGAAAATGATTTGATCAGAACTGATTACATTAGAATGTGTAATCGGAAGGCGATTTCTCACAGGCATTGCCTAATTGGCCAATACACCGTTGTATACCAACCCTAATGTTTGTGGGTATAGATTACATAAGAATCCAGTACTGGAAGATAGTTGTATTGACCACTTTACTAATCAAGGTCTCCATTTAAGGTAGGCATGCATGCAATAACAACCTATAGTAAAACACTTTGTATTTGGGTCAGGAGCGGTGTCGTGTCTCCTTAAGGAGAGCACCTAAAAAGTGTGTGGAGACACCTAGATGGAGAGTGGGTCAGATAATGGTATAGTCTTGCCCCAAGGAAAGCAAACAAAAGGGGTGCGGGGACACCTAGAAGGTGAGTGAAGAAATCTATAAGGCTATGCAAGCTTCTCTGGGTAATTTATGCAAATAAGGAAGATGGGGGGAAAAATACCTCTGCAGTGCCACCTGCTGGATGGCAGCATTGCTTTAAATCAAGGTGACTTTTTAACAAGTCTTAACAATGATTGGGAATAGGAAACCAAGCCAGAATCCATACACAGACGGCTGTTTCGGGGTGTTTGCCCCTCATCAGTATGCAGTAGGTTTCAGGCTTTAACCCCTTCCCGCCCCAGGACGTACTGGTACGTCCTGGGAGCCTGGTACTTCCCGCAACAGGACGTACCGGTACGTCCTGGGGATAGCGCGAGATCACATATGATCTCACGCTATCCAGCAGCGGGAGCCGGCTGTCAGTCACAGCCGGCGTCCCGCTGTTAACCCCTTCCCTGCTGCAATCTAAGTAGATCACGGCAGGGAAAGAGTTCACAGAGGGAGCGCGCTCCCTCTGTGTCTCTGGCTGGCTCTCGCGATGTCATCGCAACAGCCCGGCCTGTCACCATGGCAAAAGGACGCCAGACACTGGTGTCCTGTATTGCCAATGCCTATGATCGCTGTATAAGCGATAAGGCATGGCAGAGCAGTAGCTCTGCAATGCGTTATGACAGCGATCATAGGCACAGTGCTGCAAGTCCCTCAGAGGGACTCAAATTGTGTGTAAAAAAAAAAAAAAAAAAAAAAAAAAAAAAATTTATGCTTTTTCTAATATTGGCATAAAAAAATGTAAAAAAAAAAAGAAAACCCCACATATTGGGTATTGACGCGTCCGTGACGACGTGTACAAAAAGTTGAACACGCTCTTTATTTTGCACGGCAAAAAGCGTAACAAAACAATGCTAAAAAATAGCGGCAAAATGCTAATTTTTAGCATTTTGCCTCCCAAAAAATGCAATAAAAGTGATCAAAAAAGACGTACATTCCCCAAAATGGAACCAACAAAAACTACAGCTCGTCTCGCAAAAAATAAGCCCTTTATAGAGCTCCTTACATAGAAAAATAAAAAAGTTACAGGACTTTGAATGCAGCTATAGAGAAAAAAAAATTTCCAAAAAAAAGGGTTTTTATTGCAAAAAAGTGTAAACACCTGAAAAAAAAGTAAGCATTTTGGTATCGTTGTAACCGTACCGACCCGCAGAAAAAATTTAGTGTGTGATTTATGCTGCATGATTAACGCTGTAAAAAAAAAAATATATGGCAGAATTGATGTGTTTTCTCTCCCTGTTATAAAAAAAATAATAAAAGTTTTACGATATAGTCTATGTACCCAAAAGTGGCACCGATTAAAAACTACAGCTCGCCACGCAAAAAACCTTATACGGCCGCGTCCACGGAAAAATAAAAAAGTTATGGCTTTTGAAAAATGGAGATAGAAAAATGCCAAAAATTGCTTGGTCCTCAACGCCAAAATAGGCCGTGTCATTAAGGGGTTAATTACCCAAATGAGCTTGCATGACCTTATAAGTGTGCTCACTCACTTCTAGGTGTCCCCACATCCCTTTTGGGTGCTCTCCTTGGGGAGAGACTATACCATCCCAAGAAAAACTGCTAACTCATTTACCATTTCTCCTCTAATATTAAAGTAAGTGTGTGTGTAATATATACTATAATATAATATATTTTCAGATATCTGTCAGAATGGCTGACAGCGGAGATCTGGCTGCCGATTCTGCATATCTAATTAAACTTTATTGACCAAAGATCACATCCATCTTTCCTAAATGGGTGGATCGTTGACATGGACACACAGATTAATAGATTCATCCTTATCTCTATGGCCACCAGAAAAGTAGGCTTGGTTTCTTTTATATAAATTTGCCAGTTTTTATTGAATCTGCATTTCTGATTCCCAGTAGGAAGTTGACTGTTTGAGGATATATGTATTTGGAATGTTATATACTACACTAATGGGTTTTGTATTTATATACTTATCTTTTATATGAAACTGTGTGACGAAACCGCCTTTGGGCTGGGTCCAGCTTTTCACACCCCCTGGAAATCGGTTATTGCTGGGGGCCAGCTATCATGTAGAATGGCCATCCATGTAATGTATGGATGCATCAGGTCCACCAGAGCAGAAGGCGATTTTCAAGATTCTCTTTGACATCCATATGCCCACACAGCAACCCACTGCTCTTGGCCAAACCAAGATGGCCGAACAGCTTCTCAGACCACCTGGCGAACACCGTGGACTAGTCTGCATCATTAGTCTAAGACCATACATGCTGATGGTCAGCACTGGTCAATAAAAGGTGTAGTGTCTTAGACTAATGATGCATACTAATCCACAGTGTGCACCAGGTACTCAGAGAAGCTGTCCAGCCATCTTCATTTTTCCAGGACCAGAGCTTTAAGGACGTATAGACGGCTACCGTCCTGGTGAGACCGTACCATTCTAGTCAAAGGTATGATAGGAGTGTAAGTGGTGCTGCGACTGCTACGTATCCAATACATATTATATTTGTGTCTTTACAGAAGAACGCACTTATGGAACAAGTGGCTCATCAAGCAGTCGTCATGCAGTTTATTATTGAAATGGCGAAGAGCTGTAATGTGGATCCTAGAGGATGTTTTCGGTTATTTTTCCAAAAGGCTAAAGTAAGTTGTGTGTGTTTCCCTTGCCCCCCCCCCCCCCCCTCCTTTTTTTCCCCTTTAATTTACTTTTCCTAGGTAGGGAATTTGGAACTCTAAATTGAAAAAAAAAAAACTAAACGGAGCAATGACTGCTATAAAAATATATTAAGAAATTAACCGGCACAGGTATCTGAGTAGAGTGATGATAAAAGGCAGAGATTCAAGTGCAGACCTTTAAAAAAAAAAAAAAAAAAAAAAAAAGAAAATGCTTGAACTAACTTCTATTCTACTAGCTGGTTACCCGCAACTTTTTCCGCGCGGAATTTGTATTTTTTTTAAATCTAATCTGTGTTTTATGTGCACCCTTTCCCCTCCGCCTTACTTAGTAATCGCATACATGTGGCAACGATGTCTGCCCATTTTGGGAGGCCTAGCTTATGATGTGCATCCCCTTCTCTTCTGCTGCACTTAATAATCGCATACGTGCTGCAAAGACGTCTGCCCTGATGTGTCTTCCCATTTGCATAGGCATAGCTCATGATGTGCACCCGCTTCTCCTTTGCAGCGGAGGTGCGCCTGCGCATGACCAAATAAATCTGTCTTGTCGCACACCCTAGAAAACTCCTATAAGTTTTCGGGATAAAACGTAGCCTGTGTCTTTCCTCAAGATGCCAGCAATCTCGCTGCCAAATATGATTAAAATCGCTTTAGCCGTGAAAAGGCAAGAGACAGACAGCGGTAGTGTCTCATTTACAATATTAGTATGGATATCTACTTATTAGAGATGAGCGAGCACGCTCGTTCAAGGCTGATGCTCAAACGAGCATCGGTCTTGTCGAGTAACTGATCCCCCCCCCATCCTTCATAGTGCCCGGTCAAGTAATCAGTTGCTTGATTGAGCATCAGCCTTAAACCGAGCGTGCTCGCTCATCTCTACTACTTATAGATGTAATTAAAAGTGGAATTCAAAGCTTCTGACTCAAGAACTCTAACAATTCATGTTCCCACACTTCCTGTTGTTGGCAGGCAGCGGACGAAGGGTATTTTGAAGCTTTTAAAAGTGAACTTGAAGCATTTAAGTTAAGAGTTCGACTGCAGACAGAGTCCGAGAAGTCTCCAGGGGCGCTGGGACACAATGTATCTTTTCAATCAGACTTTGGAAATGTGAGAACACCGTATCTTAGCCAACAGGTATGTATGATCTACATATGTAGTCTCTTCTATCTGTAATACATAGTGAGTTCTATATAATTACTTATAGTTTACATAGAACACCAATTGGAGATGATCTGTAGCAATGAGGAAGTAATAGTCTAGCAATGAAATGACAGTCTGCTATTCCGGGCCAGGAACTATTACAGTTTAGCCCCCTCATACCCATTCCGGCCTTAAAGAAGTATAACCTGTGGCAAAGTACTGACATATTAGACCGGCTAAATCACCAGTGCGTTATTTCTGTGGCTGAGATTTTCAAAATCTCCTCCACTTTCTGCTACTGTAAATGTCGCAGAGGTTCCACATGGAAATTCTGTGGCAAATCCCCCCCATCTAAACCCGTGTAATAAGCCTGTTATCAATCGGGTTACTGTACAGTAAAGGTATGTTATTAACCTCCTTAGGACCAGACACTTTTTAGGGATTTTACCCATGTGGCGGTTTTACTGCCCTATTTTTTTTTTGGCGGCTTTGGGTTACTTTCTTATGTATAAATTTTATTTTGTAATCCATTTTATTTTGCATCCATAGGAGCCCCAGTTACAGGGAAAATATCCCCTGTAGGCCGCCTGCACACGGGCGGAAATCCCGCGGCGGGATTATCCGCGGGATTTCCGCCACTGAAAGCCTGCATAGGAGTGCATTACAATGCGCACTCCTATGCAGACGGCCGCGGTTTGGCCGCGTGAAATGTCGCGCGGCAAACAAACCGCGGCATGTCCTATTTCTGTGCGGGGCTCGCACATAAGAGCCGGGGCCGCCAGGCGCGGGTGAGTACGCGCTCCTCCCTGCAGGCGCTGGGGTCGGGTCCCGCGGCGAGAATTCCCGCCGCCAGATCTGACCCGCCCGTCTGCAGGCGGCCGTAGTGACATTAGTCACTGGCAGAGCTGGTCAGGGTCTGCTGGAACCCTGCAGCTCTGCTGTAACATGCCCCCCAGGCTCCCGTGGTGAAAGTTACACTTCCACTTGCATTGAGCACTGTGTACTTGGGGAATGAGAAGGCAGAAAGGGTTAACCCCCTGCCTCCTCCAGGTTATCAGCTGTTACTAACCGCTGACAACCCGACCTGCTTCTGATTGATTGCAGAACAGGAGGCTTTAATCCCCACCATCATTTTACATACGGCTGGGCTTAAAGTTTGGGACCAGGCGCCGTATATTTACAATGCCTGGTCGTAAATGGGTTAATGGTTGCTATAATGTTGCTGACCAAACAGAATATTGTTAGGTAGGTGAAGGTATTTTTTTTTTTCCCCATAAAAGTGTAATTCTACTTATGACTTTCCTCTCTGTACGCAGGATATCCCACAGTGTCATCTAAATACTGATAGCAACCTTATGGAGCAGATAGTCGAAGAGGACACAAAAATGATGGATGTGCTATAATTTCCATGAACTGATGTGGCCAACTCCTGATCGGTGACGATTCTAATACACAATGCTGCACTTTATTTATTGAGTTTTCGTATTCCTTCCGATGGGCTCCATCCCGAGAAGCATTTGTGGTGTTTTTTAGCGTGCTCTAACTGCTGCTATTTACCATGTCAGACAGAAGAATGGACCTGAACCCAGTATGCTTCTGCCAATAGTAGTTTTGCCTTCAAACCCCTCCATGGTTTTTATGAGGACAAATATTAAAAACTTGAATAAAGAGTGATTTATTTACAGTATTATCTGCTGATTGGGGAGGATTTTTTTTTTTCTTTAAATACCACCAGGAAGATGACTTTTTTTTTTTTTTGACAACTAGATCTATTTACGAACAGGCAGGGAATGAGAAAATGAAAATAAGATCTGGCTAAAACTATATCCATGTAGGACTTGCTTTAAGAAGACGTTCTGTGCCTTTCTTAACATTTCTTATTGGAAATTCAGTAATTTCTTTTGCTTCAAGAGTTTTATTCATATTTGAACAATACTATATAATTTATATATACATATGCTCTACAGAAAGTGTTACCCTAAAGGCGATGATCACCTGAAGGATGGTTCGTATCTTATTACTGCCTCGGGTCTAGCAAGCAGAAGCTTATTTGTGGTTGATAGCATCCTTCATGTGGGTATAAGTCAGTTGTCTGCAGCACATCCTCTTGTGTAAAGGGGTGATGCGCTTCCCCTAATGTAAACTCTATATAAAGAGGCGTGATGAACAATCGCATAAACCGCTTCACAATAACTAACATGAAAATGGAAGTAATCCCCTATTAGCACTCATTATGGGCAGTTTTAACTGCCTGTGTGAAAGGACCCTAACTTTAATATACTATGTAAAGGCCTATTTAGACAATGATTGTCGCTCAAATCTCTCAAAGCCATCCTTTGAGCGATAATCGTTGCTTAACTGCACTGACATCGTGCAGTTCTCGTTAAGCTGTCGCTGATTTTTCAGCGTGCTGAAAGACAACTGAGTCTTATCAGGGATTCCCAGCGAGATACAGCTGATGCTATTGTTTCAGCTGTATCCCGCTCTCTGATGACAGGCCTGGTATGAAGAACAGAGCGGTCCAGCGCTGTTCTCCATACCCCGCTCGGAGTGCTCGGCTGTATAACAGCTGGGTGCTCCATGCAGAAAACATCTAGATGTAGAAGATGAGCAGAGACAACGCCGCTTGTCTACTTCATCCTCTCCTCCGAGCGCTCAGTTTGCAGAGAACAAGCAGGCCCCCCGCTGGTTCTCTGCATTCTCTGGAACGCAAGGTGATCGCTCAATGTTTGAGTGATCATCTTGCGATGTAAATGACAACGATTATCGCTAAAGATATCTTTTGAGCGATAATTGAGTATAAATGGGCCTTAATGTATGTCTTGGGCGTATCACAGAAGGGGAAATAAATTAAACAATCATCTTGGGCGTATCACAGAAGGGGAAATAAATTAAACAATCACAGAAAATGGCCGTTACTGAGTGAGGAGTGCATATAGATGCATCCTCCTCTCACCATGCAGGTAGCTGACTACCAAATGGAGGAGCGAATTACACCTGTGCAGGACACCGATGAGACACCCACTCACACTGCCTCCTGATAATGAGGGGCGTGGCTGCTTGGTGTACACTCCCACACATAGTGGATACAGGGTGCCAGACCATTCTGATATATGTAGTACATTAATGTATGTCTTATAACACAAAGTGCTTCTTCACACATCCATATGCGCAACATATTTGTGCTATGAACTAGGTTGTGTGCGTGTACTATTTCACGCTCTGGCGCATCCTCTGTAGACTTCTATGGTGCCCTTTTGGTGTTTTTTTTTTTGGGGGTGCACATAGTGAATGTGAACAAATTCCTTCAAATCAGTGGGATCTATTATCTGCGCATTACGCACACAAATCCATCAGTGTGAGGGAGCCCTTATGCTATAGCTCATATATTAGTCCAGACATCTACACTTTTGTTGGTGGTCACTAAAAAAAAAAAGTAGATTAGACTCACTTAAAGGGGCTAATCTAACCCACCCCCCACAAAAAAAAACAATTGAAATCTGCTTACCCTGGTGGAAAAACCATTAAAGGGTTACCCATCTCACCTGGTCCCCCATTGCTTTGCACTGATGATACCCTACTAACTGAGCCATGGCCTGCTATGGATTCCATACCAGTTTAGGATGTCATTACTGCTGTGGACGGAAGTAGAATGTCCCCCACCCACTACAATCAGCTTCACTTTTTTACCACACTGAGCGATTTCTGAATCGCGCCTTTTACCATCTTGGCTGAACCCACTACCTGCTATAAACTGCATTTTGCAGTTGTATCAACAATTAGTGATAGATGAGGGTTCTAGCCCCCATAATTGTATGAGGTTGGATTCACATATGCAGTTTTGGATGTTATGCTCATCAGTTTACGTAACTCCAAAGGGGCTTTTTTTCCACCTCTACAGCTACCTATCAAATGGCACATATAGTGGATATGAAATAAGTGGGAGGAGTATACCTCTGCTTTTAATAAATCTTGCTCTTGAAAAAGGAATTATCTGGATTATCAAAAATATTCTAAGAGTTTGTCAACTTCTTAAACTAGAACAGATCACTGTATTAGCCCCTTTCATGACCAATGCTGTACATATACATCATGTGCCTGTGCGGGGAGGGTGCCAAGTCAGCATCGCTGCCAGCCACTGGCAACAACCGTGATCAGAGTTGGCCTCCAGCGCAGCTATTTAAGGCAGTCTTCACACTGGCGATAAAATCATGGGATGTAAGAGAATGAAGACAGTTCTGAAACCAATGATTTTGAATGTTTTCACTTATTCGCTGTGGGGTGGGAAAAAACCCCACAGCACTTCCTATCTCCAGTGTTTTTGTGCGGTTGTAGAAGAGCAGGTTTGCGCTATCGCTACTCGTTGGTCGAGAAACAGACATTGACTTTGCTGATTGCAGGGTTCACCTTTGATAAATCTGTTGCAACCTTCAGAACTTTGCTTGCATTAACTTCTTACTAGGTTTACATAAGGGCTTGTATTTCCGTTTTTTTTGTTCCATTGATATGGGGGAGTCTGTTCACTATCCCCCCCCCTTTGCCCCCTCTTCTTTCCTTGTAACACAAGGGATGGGATCTGCATACATTATGCCTGAATGAGTCTGATGCAAGTCCCATTTAGCACGTGCAACAAGGAGTTCACTAAAGCCTCTGAGTGTAAGCATGAAGAGAAACAAAGAAAATACCAGTCAACCTTGTTTTATTGACAGCTTTACATCTGCAAATTGACAACTAAGTAGAGGATGCTGTAAAAATAAGTGAACCCCCCTTCAAAATTACCTGGATTTTTTGCATTACCAATAAAAGTATGGTCTCATGGTTATCAAAACTTTAGAAAATATAAACGATACAACTGTTTTAGTTTAGTTATGTCTTTTCCGGAACACATTTATAGTGCAGGGAGAAACCATAAGAGAGAACCCTTGGATTTAATAACCTGTAGATCCCCTTTAGAAGGAATCCCCTCCACTACAAGTCTCCTGCACTTACCTATTCACACAGTCATATTTCCCATCCATGTGCTGTCTGTCTTTTCCATATACCACACACCCTATATAGCTAATTAGGCTTCCCCCCGGCTTGACCCAGGCTTTAGCTAGCTATAGTAGCAAACTATATCACTTTTTTCTATCTTAATGTTCTAGGTCATACGTCTGTTGACTACGGATAGACCTATGCACGATTTAAACCTTGAACGAACTATGTACTCTGAATGAATTAGAACCTTGAATCTCTACTAGTGGAGATCATCTTAATTCACTAGGGCCTAATATATCGGCTCATCTATTTAGGCTACTTTCGTATAAGATTAGAAAGTGTCGAGCCAGAGTGCCAACTAAATTAAAGGGAAATTGAGCAAGTTGGTGTAATATATCATACTGACCTCCAACTATAAAACTCAAATACCCCAGATTCATATTGGACTCAACCCGAGTTACTGGCGGCCCTCTGATCTTATACTCCTATAACACTGTGACGTCTATGAGCACATGTGTCTCGTCCATTGTCTGTTTTTTGTTTATGTTTTGTCCCCATTATTTGGAGACTGTCTTGAGCCCAATGTTTAACACATTAATAAATAATTATTGTTTTAGGGACCTTTTGTGATTAGGGCATTAGAATAAACCCAAGCTAAGGCTCAGCCCCAAATGGTTAAATATGAAGAAAATAAAGGAAAACAGATCTCGGCAGAGCCTCCAGCCTGCGTGGATATTGACTGCAGAATCTATTATTGCAATGAATGTATTACAAAGTGACATATAGAACATACTGTGGATTTTTTTTTCCTACTGAAGTTTTGTTTAAACTCCATTCACTTTCATTGTTCTGCACACTGCTGCTGCATTCCACTGTCTTTGGGACCATGTGCCGTCCGTGTTAATCCACATATAACACATGCCCCATCATAAGACTGAGGATATACACACTTTTCATACTGACCGTCAGTCCTTGTAAAAAGTGGTCAACCTCATGGGCATATCCCATTTCATGGATGAGAAATACGAAATGTCAATGCATATCACTGTGCTTTGTGTAAATTGGACTCAGACTCCTGGCCGGTTTCCCTTTGGCCTTACAAAGATTCACTTTACTCCCTGCACTATGGATGTTTATTCAATGAGCCCATTAAAAGACATGAATAATACACCAATTTTATTTTATTAAGATTGTTGTCCAAGCACATATTAATCAATGCAGAAATCCAAGTCATTTCAAGAGGGTTCACTTACTTTTTCTTGCACTTTCATACATTTAGAAGTTAAGGCACGCACTTCATAAAACATTCAGAGCCGGAAAAGAAAGTGACGGATACAATTTCATAGTTCATTTCTTTCTTAGCAGCTGTTAGGAACATATTTCATAGGAAGTTCTAAAAATCAACATCTAATTTTAGGCACCGTGTAAAAGCTTGTGTGCAGCGAGCACAGCGTGATCGCCTTTTACTCTTCACATGCTCTTAATTCAAAGAATATTGTCAAATCCTTCTCGACATTCTATAGTTTTTAGCACCACTTTACACTTTTGCTAGTATCAGTCTTTAACATTTCGGTTTCAATAAAATAAGTTTTGTGGGTGTTACTTACAAGGTTATTTAAAAACCCACCAGGGGGAATTCATAAGCCAGATTAGGTCAGAATTCTGGCAGTAAAACATTCCACATGCACAAAAATGTGCCACTTTTCAGCATTTTATGCCACTTCTGTACAAAGTGGGCAGAATGTGGTCACCCGCATCCCATCGAATTCACTATAAAAATTTATGCCAGAAACTGGCATTAATTATACCACAATTCTATAGCATGTTTCATCTACCCCAATTTCAGCAGGTGCTGCGACAAATAAGAGGATTGTGTGTTTCATAACATTTGGCATAACTTACTCCAGCATCACTTATTGTAAACAGACATGTAAGGACCCTTTTACATTGATCATTTAGGTTATCGCTGGGATTTTAACGATCATCGTTCACTGTTAATGCCTGCAAGATCCAAACTAGGAACAATAATTTGTTAATCATTCGAATCATGTAGGCATAAAAATTTAAAACGGCAATCAGCCCATGTACTGTGAGTAGAGGCAGCCGGAGCGATCTCTGGCCTGTTCCACCTCCACTCCCTGAGCGATGATCCTCCTATGTAAAAGAACTGGAGCGATTATCGTTGGGACGACTGTCATCCCGCGTAAAAGAGCCCTAACAGTCTACTGGGAGAAAGTAATTAACTTCGATATTGCACAAAACAAAAAGGATTACCAACATCGAAAGAAGGCCACATTTACTGAAAAAGTTAGCTTTAAAGTAGGCACAAATTAGGGAAAGTAGTTGGTCAGACTCTTCTGTCAGCCCAGATTTCAGAGACTGCTAGCACACTCACTTGTCCAATCAAGCCATACCTGCATGTCTTCCTGCCATATTAATTACATTCGTTATGGATATATTAAAAAAAGACCATCGCCAACTTTTAGCACTATACGTTAAGATTGCAAGCTGAAAGTAGGTGACCCTCTGAGTCCAGGGATGTAAGCGGTATAACTTATCTTTCCAGTCGTCCCCCCAATGTGAGCACTGAAAGTGGTCAAGCAGACCGGGTGGACTACTTAGCGTGTCAATCAAAGCATTGAGCGGTAGCTTTCTGCATTCACACTGGGTTAACAACAGGAAAGGCAAGTACAACACTTACTTCCCAGAACTCAGCGAATCAACTACTTTTAGCCCACAAGGTTAGTTTATGGGGCTAAAAGTAGGCAACAGTCCCTTTAAAGAGGCTGTCAGGAATGCCACAAAGTACCAGCTGGCAGCACAGCCTGTAGAAACCCATCGTAGGACATGGCAATGCATATGGAGGAGGAAGAAGGCAGAGATGGAACCCAACGTTACACTGTTCTCATGCGTTCTTCCATCCTAAGGGTACTTTTACACTGGATGACCATCATGCGCTTGAGAGCCCAACAGCCATCCGAGTGATTATTACTCATGTGCTTTTACACAGGAGTGATACGCATTCACGGAATGGAGGCAGAGAGCACCAGAGAGGTTGCATAACATTAACATATAGCATCTAAAATATGAATGGCAAAAATACTTACATATTGTATGAGATTCTGTTGTATTATTGCAATACTAGCTGGTGTTATCTACGACGACCTGCAAGCTACAGGACTGGGAGAGCAACAGAACAGAAAATTATCAGGCCAGACAACCCCTCAATGTACAAACGCTGATAACAGACAAGAGGTAGTCTGTGTATGGGCTGGTCTACCGGCTAGTGTGTCCGTGACGTAATGGCATTGGCTGGCACATTGGCTTCATATTCTCAATATCATCTATAATAAAAACTTTAGGCTTCAAAACATACACAGCTTGAGACTTTACATGGTGCTGTAAGGCATTCTCTAGCCAATGAGAATAAGTCACAATCACCGTTATACAGAAGGAGCCTTTTACTCTAAGAACCACACAGTCACCACAAATCAAGAAAGTGAGTAGTTTATGGCTTCACTTTCAATTTGTGTGCAACTATATTTCACATTCAATTATGATACAGAATAGTTCAGATATGTTACCTATCAGGTTCACAAAGGATCGGGATGATGGGGCTACTGAATCAGTGTGGACAAAGAGGTCGTCCAGTGACAGGACTTCTATCATGTAGGTCAGAAGAGAGGATGCTCACACACACTGTTATACGGCCATAGCTTAACTTACATGGCACAACTTACTCCAGAGGATGAACATGCTACCATCTCTACATAATGCCACCATAATCACAAGCTAGCAACACTTGCAATTACTAATGTAAGGCTGCTCTGCCACACAAGCCATATAGAGTGCCAAGTTAATAGCATTGGCTCTGGAGGGTTTGCATACCCTCTAACATCGCTGACTGATAATGGGAGGAGATGTGAGCAGCATACAAGTAGCTCACTCTATACAAGTCTATGGGAGAAAACGAAGCAGACTAAGGATAGGTGATGTATGTTATTAGTGGCTAAAGGTCCTTTAAAATGAAAGTGTGGCATATTGGGTCACTTCTCAGCAAAATGAATGCAAATCTAGTACCGTAAAAACAAATATTTGTTAATCAGTTAACATGTAGTTGTATCATATTAACATCATTGACAGCTAGCAATGAGAACTTGTTACATTCCACAAGCCCAGCTTCTGATATTAGAAGAACCTTGTGTTTCCGGAGCAAGCACTTAAGGCAGCATGAAGAATACATCAAAATGTGCAGAAGAGCTCAAGCAGCTTTAGTTAAAAATGCAATTATATTGAGTCTTTTTTTTTTTTATAATGTTCCTAAAAAGTTGTTACTTTGTATTTTTATCCATTTTCTTACAATATTTCATGGGTTCCATTACTATAAAAAAAGTTAGTCTTGAAGTTAGGTTTACTTTTATATGTGAGCCATTAAAAAGTATGTTAAACTGCAAGCTTTCAAGATGACTTAGGTGTCTGGTGTCTTGAAAGCTTGCAGTTTAGTGTCATTTCTTTAACTTCAGTCAGCCGCTGAAATGTATGATATCTGCAAGAGGACTAGATTTCCAATTATTAAAATGCTACCATTTTCAGAAAAATCTTTAAAAAGCTAGTAAAAGAGCAGGCACATAAAATGATTAGCATGAAGTTAAAAATTAAAAGCATATTAAAATGATTCATATTTAGTGGTCGGCGACTAATAGTCCAGGTCACAGTGTATTGCCCCTCCTGTCTCCATTTACGCTTGGCTCGCGTCAGGAAGCTTTGTTTGCAGGAAGGAATAAACATGGGGCCAGATCTTGTTGGTCTCTGTTCCAGAAAACGTTTCTAAGACACCCTTGTTTCTAAGAAGACCACAAAGAAAGATTATTCAAGGACTATTCATGCACACTGAGAAGACTTCACATCCTGGAAGGTGTATACAACTGGTCTAGAAATGGTAACGAAGAAGTTGTCCATATCAACCAATGTTCTTTGGCTCTTATTTTCCATAGCTGTAATCCAAATGGTTGCTCTAGGTCAGGGGTCCCCAACTCCAGTCCTCAGGGACCACCAACAGGTCATGTTTTCAGGCTCTCCTATAGTAAGAACACCTGTGGCAATGTCTGAGGCACCGACAATAATTACATCACCTGTGCAATACTGGGGAAATCCTGAAAACATGACCTGTTGGCGGTCCCTGAGGACTGAGTTGGGGAACTCTGCTCTAGGTAACTGCAGCAGGGTTCTCATATCAACTCACAGCAGCAAAAGCCATAGAGGATTGTAAAAACAAGCAATTCAATGAATCTAAGGGGGTTCACAGAAGCTGCAGATTTGTATAAACCAAGGAGCACCTGGCCAGAGGCGTAACTTGAAGCTTCCGGGCCCCAATGCAAAACCTGTAACAGGGTCCCCAACTATAATGCTTTATTCATAGTATTGGGCTCCCTATATACAGAAAAGGGGCCTTATGCGCCCTCCAAGGCTCCTGGGCCCGGGTGCAACCGCATCCTCTATAGTTACGCCCCTGCACCAGGACCATAACAGAGGGAGAAGCAATTTTGGTCAGGCATAGATCGATCATCTTTTCTGACAATCGACACCCTGGAACACTTAAAGGTCTCGTTTAGGATGAATTATGACACTGGCAATACACAAGTATAAAATTATACATTAACCCCATAAGGATTTGGCTGATTTTAGCCATAGGGACGCAACAAATTTTGGGGAATTTTCATCTCCGCTTTTCAAAAAGACAATTTTATGCCCCCCCCCCCTCCCCCATCAATATGGCCATATGAAGACTTGTTTTTTGCGTTAATTATGCAGTATAAATGACAGGATACATTTTTCTCCATGGGTTGGTGCAATTACGACAATACCCAAAAGGTTTAGGTTTTTCCATTTATGCACAATAAAACCCCCTTTTCCTTATTATTTATATTACATCCTGCCATTTAAAGTCCCATAGATTTTTTCCCATGGAATGAGTTCTGGGAGGGCTTGTTTTTTTGAGGGACAAGCTGTTGTCTTTAATGGTACCATTTTCTGGCTACATATGGCTTTTTTGATCACTTTTAGGGCATTTTTTAGGAGGCAAAAGGAACAAAAGCATTTTATCTAGTTTTTTTTCTTAGTTTTTTCACCGTGCAGGTTAAATAGTGTGCTCAAATTTATTGTACAGGTCAAATAAACGTATGTACTGCAATGCATTATCGTTCAGAGTAGCGATCACAGTCAATGGCAAACTCGTCCAGGGTCTCGCTTCCGGTTGCCACAGCAACCCATTGGCCCTCCATGATTACATACGGAGGGCGGATGGCATCACAGATAAACCCTTTACATGCTGTAATCTACATTGATTGTGGCATGTTAGGGGTTAACAGTGGAAGGTTGGCTGCCAGTCACAGTCAGCCTCCCACTGCAGGATGGCGCAGGCTCACTTCTTAGCCCGTGCCATCCACAGGACATAAGTTTATGCTCTGTTAGCTTAACTACCACCTGCTGTTCTGTGGCATTAAGGGATTAAAGGAGTTTTCCATGACTACCATAATAGCCTATTCTTAAGGCCCTTTTACATGCAAAGATTCTTTCAAACAACTGAAAGATTTAGCGATTTGCATAATGTTTTAATGGCCATTAACACTATCCTTTTCATTTGCTTATAAAAGGACCTCCAGAAGCTGTTTACAGAGCCCAGCATGTGTTTAAGCACACTTCCAGCTTTGCAAAAGCTGCATTGTTCTGTTCATGGTTGCCAGCAGATTGCACGGCTAGCGTAAACATGCGGTCTATTGAAAGATAAATGTGTTTGCTTTATCTTTCAGTGGCTGAACAACAGATTTTAAGTTAACCCTAAAATCATTGTTCAAGAGAAAAGTGCACGATGCCCGCATTTACATGTAACGATTATCGCTCACTTTTGGATGTTTGAACGAATTTTGCGCAATAATCGCTGCGTGTAAAAGGGCCTTTAGGCTACATAGGCAATCAATATCTAATCTCTTGTGGCTCTAATTTTAAGCACACATTCCGATCAGCTGAAATGGGGCCAAGGCTCTTCAGTGAGTGTTGTGTCCTTTCACTGTTTAAACAGACACAGCGCCATATATTTGGTTGTGGCTGAATGGGAATAAGCTACAGTACCAGGGACAGCCACAACCAAACATATAACGCTCTAGCTGGTAGAGAATAAAGGTGGCGCCAACTCTGCTATGAGCATATCTGGCAATGTTGTCCCAGATGGTTACATCTAGGCCAAGTTATTATTCCAGAGATTGGTAATAAGTAGAAATGTTGAAGATTTTGACCACTGTTCTAGGTCCATGTAACTCATCAGACTGAACTCCAGTAGCTTTTTTTTGCAGACTTGCGCCACCGCTGCGTTGTAGACGGCTTCAGATTTCCACATTGTTATTTAAAATGCCCACCAGGGAGTGCAAAAACTACATCTCCGACAATGCCCCATTGCCAGTTACTGAGGAGGGCGCATTCACAACTGTATAAACTGTCATTACAGAGCAGTCTGACCAGTAGAACAGCGGAGCCTACAGGTTGTAAAAACTGGGTACTAATGGAGAACTAAAGAGGGGGGGGGGGGTAACTAGTAAAATAATAAACACTGCAGATTTGTAAAATAAGTGATGATATAAAATTACACATTATGCCTTATGAAGCATCTAACTTGCACTTTGAATTGGTGGAATAAATGCCCCTTTAAATATGTATAACAGGCAATTCAACCATCGATCTGTATGTTGGGTAATTAGGCCAAGCAAATATCTGCCGTTATCTCCAATAGTAAGCACAGCTCTTTACCTTATACAAGAGCTGTAGGACCTGCAACTCATGGGCCCTCCAGTCACACATTTGGTAGAAGTTACAGTGTTTGCATTATATTCAAGTTACTACTTACTTGTAATACTCCAATACAGGTTTTGTAAGAGTCTCATAAGCCTTTAATCTCTTGGTAACGGTTTCTGGCTTGTCGTCTTCACGTTGAATCAGGGGTTCTCCAGTAAGATCGTCAATGCCCTATTGCCAATGAGGATACATACAAATATTAATCCTTTTGTAAACACAGCCTACAAAATCCCAGCATACTTGCCATGAATATCTTTGTTCTGAAGCCATGTCTGATAATGGTAATTATGTCCTACTGGAAAAGTTGCTGCTAATATCAAAAGGGGGTTATTTATTTTAAAAAGCTATACAAATGGGATCTCTCAAAAAAGACACTTATCCCAATTCACAGGATAGGGGAAAAAAATGTCTGTTCACTGTGTGTACAACTGGTGGGACCCCTAGTGATCCAGAGATCAGTGCGCCCAAACACCCCATGTGAATGGAGCCACAGAGAAGGCTGTTGTGACCCAGACTATTACAACGTGTCAAACTCAAGGACCATGGGCCGAAATTGGCCGTCCATGTCGTTTGATGTGGAATAACAACGAGGCCTGGATGCAGAAGGACTGGCTCTCCACTTTCCCCGGAGGACGCAGCCAGCGCTTGGCAGACGGGGTGGGTGCCATCTTGGATTCTGGCTGTCGGAAATAAAATAATTTTGGTAGCTCAAGAAAAAAAAAAATAGGCGCACTTATCTAGCAGGCTGGCATCCTCCTGCTACTGTACAGAGCTCTGCCGTGCATCCCGCAGTCCTATTTCACTTATAGTAGATCACTTCCTGGTTGCGCGACTCAAAATTCCACCTCCAGCAAGTGATGGCTCTGATTGGTTCATCCAATCAATGCAGTGCTTGATGAACCAATGCGAGGGCTGTGACTGGTTCATCCAGCTTGGCATTGATTGGCTGAGCAGAGTTTGAAGAACCAATCATGTTGTGGAGATGAGAAATCACTAGTTTGCGAGATGCGATAAACGAGGAGGCTCCATAGGGAAACATGGGCTACAAAAAAAAAAACAAAAAACAAAAAAGCCAAAAACATTAATTACTTAAATAGTGAGCATGCCGCGATTTTTTTTTTCTTGCAACATCACATGAGAGAAAACATTGCAAATATGAAGGAACCCATTGAAAAGCACGGGCGTCACATGCATGCATTACGAGAAAAATCGTGCAATTTTGTCGCCCGTGTAAATGCAGCCTAATGCTCAAAATCAGAAATAGTTTTCACAATAACATAAATTTACCATCCTGACAAACACTCTGCCAATGACTTTTCACAGTCTCATCCATACACAATGCAGTTTACACGCTTTTACATGTACAGTAATGGACCGTTTATCTTGCACTTTTGCTGGACATCACACTAGCCATCATATCAACACAAGTCGTGCCAAAGTGCAGCGACCATTTACAGCAAAGAGTAGAGAAGTTAAATACTGACGGTATTAAATACTAATAACTATGGCGCAGAATCATAAGTTAATTTACGCCAATTTTTAAATTGTGTATTGCCGAACGCCATATTTACGAAGCCTCGGCGCTACTGCTTGTAGACAAGCTGCAAAGTGAGATCTATAGAACGTGTATTTGTTCGCCATATCGATACGTTGCTGAAACATTTCATCAACAGCTTAGACATATATATGGAAGACGTAATTCTAGTAGGGATCAGCCTCGCTGCAGGGCGACAGTCATGAGGAAATGTCCTTACTGAGACTTTAGGTGGATTGAACTCTGTGTTATACACTCTCCCACTACCAGGGTGGATCCAGCGTGCCGTCAGACGATCCTTAATGGTTTGAAACGGAACATTCAAGTCAATGACGGTGTTGATGCGATGGGCCCGGTCAAGGGCTTCTGCTTGAGGAACAGTTCTTGGGAAACCTAAGGGCATTAAAAAAATTAAAAACACCCACAAAATCATTCCAATATATTAAAGATTTTTTTTTTCCAAATTCTTTATTTCTTTTCCAATATAGAACTGAGATTTAACATTGTCCAAATGGGCAAAATTAAAGGGGTTGTCCCGCGCCGAAACGGGTTTTTTTTTTTTTTCAATAGCCCCCCCGTTCGGCGCGAGGCAAACCCGATGCAGGGCTTTAAAAAAAAAAAAAAAGGGATAGTACTTACCCGAATCCCCGCGCTCCGGTGACTTCTTACTTACCTTGCGAAGATGGCCGCCGGGATCTTCACCCACGGTGGACCACAGGTCTTCTCCCATGGTGCACCGTGGGCTCTGTGCGTTCCATTGCCGATTCCAGCCTCCTGATTGGCTGGAATCGGCACACGTGACGGGGCGGAGCTACGAGGAGCAGCTCTCCAGCACGAGCGGCCCCATTCAGAAGGGAGAAGACCAGACTGCGCAAGCGCGTCTAATCGGGAGATTAGACGCTGAAATTAGACGGCACCATGGAGACGAGGACGCTAGCAACGGAACAGGTAAGTGAATAACTTCTGTATGGCTCATAATTAATGCACGATGTATATTACAAAGTGCATTAATATGGCCATACAGAAGTGTATACCCCCCACTTGCTTTCGCGGGACAACCCCTTTAAGAACCGGTGAACTAATTTAATGTTCTATCTACATACACCCTCAAAAAGGAAGTTGTCTGGTAGCTCTCAGCAGTCAGGAGAGGAGTGCGTAGATTACAATGGGGGAGAGCAGGTGGCGTGGATGTATGTGAGGGAAGGACAGGAGGAAACAGACAAAAAAAGAAAAAAAAAACCACACACACCCCCCAAAAAATAATAAGGAAGCCCCTATACTCTGTTGGAGAAGGGGTGAAGGGCATGGAAGCAAAGGGTTTGGGCCCCTGTAACAGAACTCACTAGCCATGAAGACTCTTAACAAGCCGCCAATGGACATTCCCAAAATACGTGTAGTAAGGTCCCCTGGCTTGTGCCACATCTCTAAAGTGGGGAGACCACTGGTATCATTTTATGTAGTCGGGAGGGCACCCCATACCAGCCAGGGAGGATTTTTAATCCAGTTTCCTGAATCTTACATGAAATGGATGATTTATGTGTACGTTTGTAAACTTTAGATAACTGTTCAGGTGTAAGCAATATCAACAAATCTTTTTCTCAGGCAAGAACAAAAGATGGTGGAGGGGTCTCTGCGTGCTTCGTTAATATGTTGTATGTGCGTGAAAGGGTTTGGCTAGAAGGACCCGTCCCACTACAGAGTTGCTCAAAAGGAGTCTTTGCTCGTGAGAATCCCAGGGCCAAAAGGTAAGGGAAGGAGAAAATGTCTCATTTGATGGATTTGCCAGTAAGTCAATGGCTCAGGTTCTGTGATAATAGTCAGTGCCTCTATGGGTAATATTAAAGAATTTAATCCAACTGCCGAAGACATTAACTCCTTAATATTCCATGACATACAGTTTAGTCATGGAGGTTTTGGGTTTCTATGGAGAGGGATCGGAGGGGTGATGTCGGTTGCTACAGATGACACCTGCCCGCACCAGCTGTGATCAGCACTCCTGTTGACCATTTAACCCATTTAGGACCAAGCACTGTAAATTTATGGTGCTTGGTCCCGGGGTTTAAGCCCAGCCGTATGTAAAATTACAGCAGGGATTAAAGCCTCCTGCTTCAGTAATCAGTTAGTCACAGCTGATAACCCGAAGGAGAAAGAGAGAAGTGGGTTTTAACCCTTTCTGCCGCCTCCTCCTTTCTTTAGTACACATCGGTCAATAAGTGATATGTACTAAAGTGAAAATGTTTCTTTCACTACACAAGTCGGCAGTCAGTGACTCCCTGTTACAGCAGAGCTGCTGGGTGGTAGCAAACCCTGATCAACTCTACCAGTGACTATTGTCACTACAGGAAATGTTTTATTCTGTAACTGGGGGCCCTATGGATGCCCCAGCAACAGTGGGAAAGTATCAAATAAAAAAAGGTTTAAAACAAAATACAAAAAAAACCAAAACCACATGTGACTGTCTCCGAGGTCTTATATGACATCATGGGGGACATGGATAGTAAAAAACAATTCATACATAAAAGTAAAAGTATAAAAAAAACAAAAAACAAAATTTACATAATAAAACAATATATACACATAAAAAAAAGAAAATAACCCAAAGCCAACCAAAACAGTCACTATATGCGCTCTATAACCCCAAACCATGCATATTATTTATCAAGACGTCCGAACAAAATGAGGAACAGATTCCCATGCTGTATTTTAGCGTAAATCTACTAATTTAAGGAAAACTAAACTTTTGTTTTTTACCCCCAATAAAATAAAAAAAACACTGAAAAAATAAGACTTAAGAAAAAAGATACTAAAAAAAAAAAAAATTGTCCTATATGGCACGGAAAAAAAGATTTGTCGTTTCAGCTGTGGGCCTTCTGAAAGCCAACTGGACTCTTGGGCCGGGCTCACACAGCCATATGCGTAAAACACTGCGTGAGCCATGCACAGTTTTACCGCCGTGAAGTAGGCCTATCGCTGCTTATGGTAGAGATATTGTACTGCGCACAACAGCGTACCTCATGCGCGGTCTTCTGTTCTTGTTTAAGTTTCCCCCGTTGTAAAGCATCAGCACTTATACATACGCCGCTGACAAGCAATGCAATTACATATGGGCGTTGTCGATTACGTGCTCATCGGGAACAATGGGCTCTCTCGTGCGTAATACTTGGCAAAATAGAACGTGTGGGTTTTATTTTAGGATTATCAGACCCGGCAAAAAAAAAAAAAAAAAAAAAGAACCCCCCCCCCCCCCCCCCCCAAAAAAAAAACAACGCACATGTAACAAAGCAAAGCTCACCATCTAGCAGCCAGTTATGTTCACCAAAGTTATTCAGCTCTTGTACGACTAGTCGGGTGATGACGTCATCTGGAACTAGTTGGCCTTGTTCTATGTAGGATTTTGCCAGTGTACCAACTTCTGTAGACGAAAACATTATAATCATCAGTTTTATATAAAAGTTTACGCAGGATTTCAACAATCCGTCTCCCAGTGAGACGCATAGAACATTTATTGGGTTCCAGACAGAAAACTACCATAATTCATGTGTTGCCAAAAAATGTCACCGTGTGTTATGGAACCATAATGCAGTGTCTAATTAGCAGGAGACAATTACACATCACAGTTCATCGGCTGTCTCTTGGTAATTACATCAACCCAATGCTGGTCAAACGACTGCAGTCAGGCAGCCAATGTAGCTGGAATTTGCTGGAGGCAAATTTTTTTTGGGGGGGGGTTTCTATCGATGTCTATGACAGTTCTCCACAAGATGGGGGATAACGTGCTGATCATAGGAAGTCCGACAGTTGGGGAACCCCGACAGTTGGGGAACCCCACTGATTCAAGGAACTTGCTTGCACTTTGCCATCTTCAGCAGTCCCATTGAAGTGAATGAAGCAGTAGCGCACATGCGCGGCCAGCGTTTCCATAGCTTTGGGAAGCACCAGGGGGTGGATCTAGAATCAGTGGAGATCCCAGCAAACCCGACAATCAGCAAGTTACCCTGTATCCTATACATGAGGGATAACTTGCTGAGATGGGACAACCCCCCTTTAAGGGTCTTTAACACAGTGAGAATGTTCCTGGAGGACTGCATTTGCTGGATCATCAGGCAATGTGAAGGTGCTGCCAATCAGCTGACAAACGAGCAAAAGCTTGACTAAGGGCTCCTTCCCACGGACGGATTTCCGCCGCGTTGCCCGCAGCTATTAGGTTCTATTGAACCTAATAGCTCAGTGCTCACGGTGCGGAATTTCGCACTGTGAAATCACCCAACCTCACCGGCGGCATTCTCTATTTGCCGCGGGTGTACGCGCCGACGCCTTCCATTGCAGTCAATGGAAGCCATCCGTCACGCTATCTTCCGCTGTAGCACATCGGAAGATAGCGTGAAACCGCTTCTCCGCCTAACGCCGCCGAGTCACGCCGAAGCGTTATGAGGGAGAGAGGACGCCGGATCCGCAGGTAAGTTTGGGGGGTCTCTGGGGGGCGCCGTGATGGACTCCGCCGCAGAATTCCGCGGCGGAGCCCGTCACGGCCGTGTGCAGCCGGCCAAAGGGCGATCACATCTCTAATATGGCACAAAGTTTTTCTGTTTGTTTTTTTAACAAAGTTTATTTTCTTTTACATTGTTGAATTCAAAGTCCAATAATTTGTTTTTCTATTGCCATGGACAGAGCTATGGATGGGCTTGTTTTTTTACACGACAAGCTGTAGTTTTTATTAGTACCATTTTTGGGTCTATACAGTTTTCTTATCACTTTGATTGTGGGTTTTTTTGGGGAAGCAAATTGAAGATAAGCATTTTGTATTTTTTTTTTTTTACATTTTTTGTCATGCAGGATAATTAGTATGTTCAATTTATTGTACAGGTCGTTATGGATATGATACCACCAAATATGTGGAATTTAAGAACTAGAATTTATACAAAACAGGTTCCCCCCCCACACACACTATTTATATCCCCTACAGGTTACGCTGCGATTTTTCTTCTTTTTTAGGCCTCATGTCCACGGGCCCACACAGTTTCCCCATGCAGAATCCCACAGCGGATTCTACCTGGCCCACAGACATGAGGCCAAAAAATACAGTATACTCACCTGTCCGGATGCTGTGGGTCTCTCCTCAGTCGCGGCGGATTTTCTTTCTTTTGCACGGTGGATGTGCTCGGGACGCCAGCAGCGTGCCGAGCGCATGCACTGCGCCTTTTTTATTTTAAACTTCTGCTTTCCTGCAGTTTGCAGCACGAACGCAGCGACAGCTGCGGACATACCGCAGATCAGGATGATTAAAGCAGCGGGAGTAGTCCGTATGGGAAAACCACATAAAAATGGAGCATGCTGCGATTGTTCTACCGTGCATGTGATATGCACGCTGGGGGGAAATTTTATCCGCAGGTATTTAATTACCTGTGGGTGTGCAATGATTCCCTATATGCGCGAATTGCACGTCCCACGCAGATTTTGTAAATTGATTTATGCCGTGGACATAAGGCCTTAGGGCTTTTGTACACTTGCGTTTTTTTGCACTTTTCATGCAATATCGCTGCCTTTTTTTACGCAAATGTCAATGGGACTTGCTAGCGTTAAAAATGCATCGCACAAAAAAATAAAAATTTAAAAAAATCACCAGTTTGTGCAATTCATTTTTAACATTAGAAAGCCCCATTGATATTTGCGTTAAAAAACAGCAGCAATATCGCAGCCGGAAAAAAATAAAAAATAAAAAAACACGCACAAGAAAAAGACAAGTGTGCAAGAGCCCTTACATGACTGAAATACACCCCGAAAACACGCAAATATGAATGAACCAATTGAAATCCATGGGCTCTATTCACGGGATCACACCTGCAAAAAAAGCGAGCGTACATACGCTGCAAATTTACGTACATGAGAATGAGGCCTTATGTACTACACCTTGGTATATCTAAGTGTGTACCCCTTATAGGCAGCATAAAGATAACTAAGAGGGCAAGATAAAGAATAGAAGAGACATGATACAAAGATTGTGTTACTATGTAACTCTTCTATACACTCCTGAGATTGGACTGCTGCGGGTGTACACGGCTCTGCACGTCAGCCATGTGGCTTCCTATATACAGGCAGTGTGTGAGGGGCGGTCAGTTAATGATCAAACAAAGGAGGAAAGTTGTCTAGAGGTCACTGGCAAGTTATAAAATGAAAGGGTGAGAAATGCACATAAACTAGTTGTCCTGTCTATGCCTTCATATCGGAGGAGCATTCTCACTTACAATGTTGTGTAGACTGACTGTTACATAGAGATATCACTGATAGCAAGATAAGCACACAGCCGAGAAGAAAAAGTAACAAACAAAAGTAAATAACAACAACAACAAATAATCATTGTGCCCTGGATGTTCTAGTCCACTGACTTTCTCAAACTCCTCAGATATGTGGTCACTATTTACCGCAGCATGTAAGGGATTCAACTGATCAGAGCGCAACCAATTGGTCTTCGATCCGTACACGATGCTTATGTGAGGCTGGGTTCACACAGGATTAGAAGTGAGCGAGCACGCTCGGTTAAGCATGCTCGCTCATCTCTACACAGGATGAATTTCCAGTGGAATTCTCGTGGATTGGCTGTACCGAAAATCCGCGAGGATTTCCGCTGGAAAACTGCAACTGCGGGTTTTGGAGCGGCTTTGCCACCTGCATCTCCACTGCGGCCATCTCTCCCCATAGAGAGGAGAGAGCCAGCTGCGTAAAAAAAAAAAAAAAAAAAAGATGAATTTGACGCGCTGCGTCTTTCATTTCCGCACGGTTTGGTCGCAGCGTGTGGACGAGATTTTTGCAAAATTTTATTCACTTTGCTGGCTAATCCAGGGATTAGGAGCCGCATGCAGAATGTCTGTGTGGACAATCCGCAGGGAAATTCCACGGCAAGTCTCTCCCGTGTGAACCCAACACAACAAAAAAAAAAGCCTATAGCAGTTGTTAAAAAGTTAATACTTATTTGTGGCCATTACTAGAAATTAGGGCAGGTGGATTTTATGCACTGCAGAAGAGATGACAAGTTAGGTCAACTTAAGCTCTGGATACAGATTAGCCGTCGGACAATCCAGTATATGCCGACAATCTAATGCATGCATCCCAACAGCCCAGGATCCTGTGGGGCTGTCCTGTTGGCCCGAGAGGTGACATGTCCTGCCCTACACGCCCCCTGGGCCCCCAACTCCTGAAATGAAGTCCATTAACATAAGTAGCTTCTTTCTTCCTCACTTGCAGGACTTAGCTGCCACACAGCATCACCCGACCCTCTCCTAACCCAAGCACTCCTCATGTGTCTGCAGCTGGAGGGAGCAGTCAGTGGATGCTGAGCACAGAGCATGCTGTCCAGCAGTTGAGTCCTGGGAGTGAGGAAGAAAGAAGACTGTAACTGCTGCTAATGGGTTGCAGTTTCAGAGTGCACTATTAAGTGGGGCCAAAGAGGGGGCACCATTACCAAGTGGGGCCACAGAAGGGATACTAGTACTATGGGGAGTACTGAGAGTTGTAATGTGGCTAGAAGCAGGATGGGAAGAGGATGAAGAGAGGAGTTGTGGCTGCTAGAACAAGTCTCCATGGCAGTCTAGGCCGAGATGGAGGAGTAAAACTGAACCAGATGGCTCCAATCAGGGATGATGTCACCTGTGATCACTGGAGGTAACTGTACTGTAATCACTATCACTGTATAGAACTATTATCTGACCATTATTTACACCATTACTGAGAGGGTCACTAAGGTGCATGGCTAGACATAAAAGGAGCATGATCTAACAAAATAACAAAAATACAGGGTGCAATTGTCCCTCTTAGTGCTCAAATATTGGGAGGTGTGATGTAATGTGTATTACACAGTCTTCACATAGTTCCGGTTGCAGCTAATCTCTACCTCATTAAAAATTGAAAAGACAAAAAAAAAAAAGTCCTAATCATCCTAAGCATAGAGGATTTACTACAACGGTCACCTTTGTAACACAAACCGCACTCGTATGCAGGAAGGAAGGAGGTGCCCTTTATTTTATCAGTCGGGTCCTGCAGTGGTCAGAAATGTACGACCGCCATCTAACCAACACTTCTAGTGGGGAAAATGCACTGAAGCTATGAAAATCTGTGGCTCTCTAGAGCAGTCTAGTTCCAAATATAGGATATACATTACAGTCAGAGCGGTTTTATAAAACGGTCATCTCTGCTATTCCAGATATACCATCATGGGGACATTTACAAGGATAGTACTGAAATTACTAGTAACACTCCAACACCGCCATTGTTAGCACAGAAGACTGGTGCGTAGGGCAACCCTGCAAAATCCGGCATGCAGTAACATCTCAGGCAGATCTGTAAATGATGAGAGTTGTGGTGTGATTAGATGAGCGGTCTTGTCACCGGAGGCCCTAAAAGTGGTGTGTGTGGGTGTGTCCCATGGCCTATAAGAGGCTCTCGGAGGCTCCTTGTGTATAGTGACCTTTTCTTCCACTTCTGTAAAGCTTGTTGACCACTAGACGCCTCTATGACACAGCTGCCCTGCCTCCCTGCTGAGCGAGCCAGCAATACTCACTCCAGTGCAGCAGCACGGGAGCGAGAACACAGGGACGAGTGTCAGGCTTCGGTTGTCAGACAGTCGTCATTCGTAAATAAACCTTTCGTCTCATGGTGGCTTCCAAGAGGCATTTTCCAGCAAGATAATGCTCAGCCGAACACACAAGGGTTCACAGGAGCCCCCACTACATTGTCACACTTCTGTGGCTGCCCGGTCACCAGATTTATCGCTAACAGGACATGTATGGGACCATCTGGGACACCAACTTCGACAGCCTGCGAGTTGCACAATACAGAGGCTCAATTACAGCAAATGTGGATCGGTATGATACAGGATATCATACAGAACCTGTATGCCTCCATGTCCGCCTGTATCACATCTTGTATCTGAGCTTGAGGCGGTACAACAGGATACCAGAGCCTCCATGCCCGCCCGTATCACATCTTGTATCCAATCTAGAGGTGGTACAACAGGGTACTAGAGCCTCCATGCCCGTATCACATCTTGTATCAATGCTAGAGGTGGTACAACAGGGTACTAGAGCCTCCATGCCCACCCATATCACATCTTGTATCTGAGCTTGAGGTCATACAACAGGGTACTAGAGCCTCCATGCCCGTATCACATCTTGTATCCAAGCTAGAGGTGGTACAACAGGGTACTAGAGCCTCCATGCCCACCCATATTACATCTTGTATCCAAGCTAGAGGTGGCACAACAGGGTACTAGAGCCTCCATGCCCGCCCGTATCACATCTTGTATCCGAGCTAGAGGTGGTACAAAAGGGGGCGAGAGCCTCCCATCAAGGGGGCAGTTTTCTACTCCACAATGAATTCTCCTTTTGCTCTGATACTGTAATCTCTTCCTTATATGAAGGTTACAATCACACAGGGAAAGTTCTATTAGATGCGACAACTTTTTCTAGGAGGAGGGAAGGTTTGTTGGAATATATATATATATATTAGTTGTCTATGGCAACCAGTCACACAGCAGCTGTGACAGCAGGGGGTGATGACATGAGTGTCGCTAACTGCAGCCCCCCATTTCTTGCACCACTACTTCTCTCCCCGGGGGCTCTACAGACCGTATAGGGTTCTGCCCCCGCCGCTGTCTCTGGACCTGTACCCGCGATTCCATATGGGCTGTAGAGCATTCTCATCCATAACTGCGGGCGGCAGCAGGCACGACCTGCTGCAAGGTGACCTGTCAGCAGGTGAGCGCCCACTGACAGGTGACACACGGAGAAGTGCTGCCCGGCCCCCATCACTGACAGCCCCCCGCCCGGCTGTACCTGTCTTCTTCTGTATGTTGAGCCTCAGCAGGTCGCCGCTGGACAGATGCTGGAGGGCGAAGTGTTTGACAATCCTGTCCGAGACCGTCCCCTTCCCGGAGCCCGGGGGCCCCATGATCACCGCGCGGAACAGCACGCGAGCCACCATCCTGCGAGAAGAGCAAGGAGGACTCTAAAGTTTGTCAGCCGTCACGAGCAGCGAGCCGGCGGCCAGCAGTCAGCGCAGGGCAGCAGAGACCAGCCGGAGAAGAAAGTGCGGCTGCATGCGGGACCAGCGGCCGGCGATCCCCCTCCAGCGCGGGCTGCTAGAGACTCCGATGACGACACAACTACTGGAGGAGGAGACCCACTACCACCGCCGCCGGCTGTACAGCGCTGTATGGGGAGTCCTGGAGGTCACATGACTGCTGTGGAAGGGGTGGGGTTTATCCCGAAAGTATTTATATGAGGGGAGGAGCTGATTCCTAAAGCAGTTCTGTGACAGCGAGCCGCGGAGAGTGAACAGTGGACGAGAGTCTATTAGAGAGGGGGCTCCAGAACACATACCGCCCCCCATCCCTAGCAGAGACCATTTCAGATTAGATCATTTATGGGAAATAGTTCCTACATGCTGTATGAAAACTGGTAAAAAGGAAAAAAAAAACTTTGGTACTGAGTCAGCCAATAGAACAGGGGTGTGAAACTGATTTCACTGGGGGCCACATCAGCCATGGTTGTCTTCAAAGGGGTGATTGTAATTGTAAGACTGAATAGTAATAGTGGCAGCAGTAGTAATACAGTAGTGACCCCCATAGTGGCCCCAGTAGTAATAGTGACCACCATAATGGCTGCAGTAGTAATACAGTAGCGACACCCATAGTGGCCCCAGTAGTAATAGTGACCACCATAATGGCCGCAGTAGAAAAACAGTAGCGACTCCCATAGTGGCCCCAGTAGTAATACTGAACACCATAGAAGCCCCAGTATTAATGGTGTCCCCCATAGTGGCCCTAGTAAAAATAGGGACCCCAGTAGTAATAGTGACCCCCCCATAGTGGCCCTGGTAGTACTAGGACCTCCATAGTGACCCCAGTAATATGTGAGTCCTATAGTGGCCTATGTAGTAATAGTGACCTCAGTAATACTAGTTATCCCCATAGGCCCAAGTAGTAGTAGTGACCCCCATTGTGACCTCAGTAGTAAATATTCCCTATATTGGTGACTTCAGTAGTAACAGTGTATCCTATATATTGGCCTCAATAGTATTACGTGACCCCCATAGTAGTCCCAGTAGTAATAGTGTCCCCTCTATTGGGCGGCATCCCTACAGGCATTCCACTCACCCAGGCTGCAGCCGCTGTTGAGTCTGTTACTGCTGACCTTTCCCATCAGGATCTGTGTTGCGTACAGAACGGAGCATGCAGACACCGGGAGGGGGCGGTCAGCAGTCACTGCCGGACCGAAGCAGCAGGCTGGGTAATTGGAATGCTTGTTAGTCCGCTGCGCAGCCGACAGGCCAGATAAAATGAAGTGGCGGGCTGGATTCAGCCCGGAGGTCTTATGTTTGACGTGTGGAGTGGAACAAAATAATATGGCTCTCAGTAAGAGAAACAAAATAATTTTGTAGACATGAAACCTTTTAACGGCAAACAAAAAGGAATGATAGAATAGCAAGCTTTCAAAACTGATCAGGTTCCTTCATCAGGCAGAGCAGCACCTCTCCATGGCCAGGATGAGAGCGAAGGCAGACAAAATAAAGGAAACTTTTAAGAATACTTAAATTTGTTTAAAAAAAGTGATACATTTCTATAAAAAAATATATCCCAGCGAACAATGTTACATATGTATCCCCGTCTTCTCAGAATGAGACTATTGAGTGCAGAAGAAGTAATTGCTAGAATAGTTACTGATGTACAAAGAAATCTGGGATGTGTTCTGTTATGGCGGATGAGGCCAGGAATGGTTAAAGGAAACATTTTTTGTTCTCTTTGTTGAGATGTGTCAAGCCTGAGGGCTTATTCAGATGACAGTATATCGGCCGGGTATTCACGCCGGCCAATATATGGCATCTCTCTCTAGGGGGAGGAGGCTGGAAGAGCCGGGAGCAGTGCTCTGAGCTCCCACCCCCTCTCTGCCTCCTCTCCGCCCCTCTGCACTATTTGCAGTGAGAGGAGGCGGGATGGGGGCGGGGCTAATTTCGGGAATTAGAGGTGGAGAGTTGGCGGGAGCTCACAGCACTGCTCCTGGCTCTTCCAGCCTCCTCCCCCTGCAGAGAGGGATGCCGTATATTGGCCGGCATGAATATGCGGCCGATATACGGTCATTTGAATAAGCCCTGAAAGTAGCGCAGCTACTCAACATGTTCTGGGATTCAGAAAACTAAAAGAGAATTATGCAAAAAGTATCTCGGATTCCATAGAAGATGGATTAGATAACATTCCCTGTCTTGCTCCGGTCTATGATGGAGCAGCAGTTATGAGAGGAGCAAGTGGTGGTGTAGAAGCAAAATGTAAAGGAATCCATTGCTATGGCCACAAGCTAAATCGTCCTTTGTTACACCTGCCAGGCAGTATAAGATACAAGTCATTTCCCTGCAGCCTTAGATACATTATGTATGTCTTCACTGCGCCTCTCTATAAATTTAATGATGTTCAGCGCTCTTAAGGATTAAGGGAAAGCCGACTTGTAAAGCTTTCCGACTCACGCTGGGCATGTCAGATTTGCTCCATCAATGCAGTGATGTCCAATTACTCTCCAATTATTCAATGACTTTTTGAAATGTGATCCCCTGTTGCCACTGGTTTAGTAATTCGCTTGAAAAAATGTTTTTAGCCTTTTTTTATTTCAGTCTTTACTTTCTACAATTTAAAGTTTCCACAGATTACTGCAAAAAGAATAGGGATTCGTACTTACGATAGGGGACCAAGCAAATTAAACTTCTTAAGAAGGAAAACTTATTAGGCAGAGTCCCTCTTAAGATGCTTTTAACCCCTTAATGACGCGGCGCCTTTTTCTTTTTCCATTTTCGTTTTTTCCTCCCTCCTTCAAAAAAATTGTAACTCCTTTATTTATCCATCGACGTCGCTGTATGAGGGCTTGTTTTTTGCGGGACGAGTTGTATTTTTCAATGGTGCTATTTGAAGTACCATATAATGTACTGAAAAACTCTTAAAAAATTCTAAGTGGAGTAAAATGAAAAAAAACCCCGACATTTTGCCATCTTTTAGTGCATCTTGTTTCTACGGCACACAAACGGCAACAAAAGCGACATGATAACTTTATTCTATGGGTCGGTACGATTACTATGATACCAAACTTGTATAGTTTTTTTTTTACTGTACTACTCTTTTTTTTTTTTGCAAAGACATTTAATTTTTTTCCAATTATTTTCTGCGGTCATTTTGTGCGCACAATAACTTTTTTATTTTTCCATCGACGTAGTTGAGCAAGGGCTCATTTTTTGCGGGATGTTCTGTAGTTTCTGATAGTACCAATTTGGAATATGTAGGACTTTTTGATTGCTTTTTATTGCGTTTTTTCTGGGAGACAGAGTAACTTAAAAAGTGCATTTCTGGCGTTCTTTATTTTATTTTTCGGACGACGTTCACCATGCGGGAAAAATAATGCACTATGTTGATAGTTCAGACTTTTATGGATGCGGCGATACCAAATACATATTTTTATTGTATGATTTAGATTTTTTAATAATAGATATGGCAAAAGGGGGGTGATTTACAACTTTTACAATTAAAAAAACATTTTTGATTTTTTTTTTTTTACATTACTTTGAAGTCCCCCTGGGGGACTTTAACATGCAATGCTTTGATCACTCCTGCAGTATGACGTAATGCTGTAGCATTATGTCATACTGCTTTTTCACAGGCAGTCTATCAAGCCACCCCACGGGGATGGCTTGATAGGCAGTCTGGTAATGCAGCCCTGGGGTCTTTCATTAGGCCCCCAGTTGCCATGATACCTGCACGGCTCCCCCGATCTCACCACGGATAAGCCGTGCGGGACCCCCGAATATCATTCGGGGGATTTAAATGCCACTTGCAGAATTGACAGCGGCATTTAAATGGTTAATAGCCGCGATCGGCCGCGCGGCCGATCGCGGCTATTGCCCGCGAGTGTCAGCTGTTATAAACAGCTGACGCCCGCACTGTATGAAGAGAGGTTGCCACGCAACCTCTCTTCATACAGACCCCGCGGCTCCATGACGTACCAGTACGTCATGGAGTGGGAACGGGTTAATGGTAATACATAAAGTAAATTTAAAGGGGTTGTCCCGCGGCAGCAAGTGGGTCTATACACTTCTGTATGGCCATATTAATGCACTTTGTAATGTACATTGTGCATTAATTATGAGCCATACAGAAGTAATAAGAAGTTTTTCACTTACCTGCTCCGTTGCTAGCATCCTCGTTTCCATGGAGCCGACTAATTTTCGCCGTCTAATGGCCAAATTAGCCACGCTTGCGCAGTCCGGGTCTTCTTCTTTCCTCAATGAAGCCGCTCGTGCTGGATGCCGGCTCCTTGTAGCTCCGCCCCATCACGTGCCGATTCCAGCCAATCAGGAGGCTGGAATCGGCAATGGACCGCACAAAAGCCCTACGGTCCACCGAGGGTGAAGATCCCGCCGGCCATCTTCAGCAGGTAAGTAAGAAGTCACCGGAGCGCGGGGATTCAGGTAAGCACTCTCCGGTGTTCTTTTTTAACCCCTGCATCGGGGTTGTCTCGCGCCGAACGGGGGGGGGGGGGGGGGGGGTTGAAAAAAAAAAAAACCGTTTCGGCGCGGGACAACCCCTTTAAGTGGGAAGTGCCCAAAACAATTACCACTGAAGGCGACAACAATATTTGATTGGTTACAGTGTCTTTAAACCACTGCAATATATCCCGGATTTTGCCACCTTGGTGTGGAGAAGTTAATGTAAACTATGTATTGACCTGAAGTATGACACTACAGGAAAGCACTTGGCTCCAAGTTAAGATCCAAAATGTTATAGGAATAATATATGTATTCTATTGAGTATATATCTGTTGCGGCAGTGCTGGGATTGCTACCTTGCTGACAAGTCGGGTGCTGGTTTTGGAGATGGTTCTACATCTTCTGGTTCAGTTGGTGTGGTATTAGCTGTGATGTGCTGAGTCGCACCTGTGGGTAATTAGCATCGCTGGATGCTGAGCAGAATTGCTGTTGATTTCAAATAAAACAACATCAAAGTTATAAAGATTTTATGTTTTACTACTTTCGCACACTGTAAATATTTTTTGCAAAAACATTATAAATTTTTCTGTAAAACGTTTAGATGCCCTTGGTCAGCAGTGAAACTAGTGTAGAGGAGTGTTTAGATGAGTAAATATTCACCTTTTCCTTTTCTGGGAAAAATTACCCCTCCCCCCCATATGTGACAAGGAGAGATAATATGAAAATAAGTCCATGTTACCCTCTCTTGAGGGTGGGGGGAGACAGGGACAGGAGAATCGCAAAGCAAAACTCCCCCTATCTCTGCTTTGCATATTGACTGAAAAGTGACAGCTGGAAATTCAATATTCCCAATCCCACTTCAAGCAGCTGTAGATCCGGCTCTTTACATGTTACCGACATGCTTAGCTTTCTAGGATGTATTCCCAGAGACGTATTGTGGGTTTCAGTTGCGTAAAAACAGCATATATACGTAATTGCGTGCGTTTTTGTGCCACATACTACCAGCTCCATATATTTCGATGTGAATGAACCCATTGAAATCAGTGGGTTTTGAACCCCACCCAATGTCCCTCTCCATACAAACCCTGAACCTCCATGATCTTAATGTACGTCCTGGAGCGTTAAAGGGGTTGTCTCGCGAAAGCAAGTGGGGTTCAGCACTTCTGTATGGCCATATTAATGCACTTTGTAATATACATCGTGCATTAAATATGAGCCATACAGAAGTTATTCACTAACCTGCTTCGTTGCTGGCGTCCCCGTTGCCATGGTTCCGTCTAACTTCGGCGTCTTCTTGCTTTTTTAGACGCGCTTGCGCAGATCTATCTTCTCCATTCGGCTCGGCATCACTGGCATTTTGGCTCCGCCCCCTTGTACGCGTCATCGCGAAGCTCCGCCGCCGTCACATGTGCCGATTCCAGCCAATCAGAGGCTAAAAAAGCAAGAAGACGCCGAAGTTAGACGGAACCATGGCAACGGGGACGCCAGCAACGGAGCAGGTAAGTGAATAACTTCTGTATGGCTCATATTTAATGCACGATGTATGGGGTTATACAGAAGTGTATAACCCCACTTGCTTTCGCGAGACAACCCCTTTAAGGGGTTAAAGTCAACAAGCGAACAGCCACATAACCTAATATCAAGAACCATTGCCCCCATATAGATCGTAATCTACTAATTAGCCACCAATATTCAAGAGAGTGCTGGGACAGGCAGAGGAGTGCAATTTCAGTCTTATGATTGCCTATCCACACCAATCTATGGTGCTGAGGATAGAGGAACGCCAAGTCAGAAGACCTGGTCCTTTATTTAATGCAGATCTAAACCAACTTTAGTCCAAAGGATTAGGATATTCCATTAATAACAAGTTAGTACCTATCTACTGGATAGGTAATAACTGCTCAATTAGTAGAGGTCTGATCAATGGAACCCTCACAGAGTTCTATGTCCCCTGTTAGAATGGAGCTGCAGTAGAGCATGTGCGTTGCTGCTCCATTCAAAGTCTGATGGAGATGCCCAAGTACAGGATTTGACTTGATTATTTAGTCTAACAAACTTTAAATAGTGCGGCAGTGAGCATGCTCGATCGCCACTCCACTCCATGAGACATGGGACTCCATTCTGGTCTCCGTGAGGGTCCCAGCAGTCAGAGCTTCACTGATATGGTGGCTATTTACTATCCAATGGGGTGACATCTTCTCATTACCAGAATACACCTAGAATCCGGCAAAGCTCCCTAAAAAAAATGGACGATCATTTTAAACCAGCTGACACAAGAATCACTTGTGTATTTAATGATACAAATCTGAGTTGTCACCCTGAACCCAATAAATCTTAGTGATTCAGAAAGTCGCAAGGAACAAAGTGAATCATGGGAGTTTTCAAATGTATTTCTGAAAAGAAAATCCTAATTATTCTAATTCCTTAGCCCATTGCGTAAACTCATCAAGTAGAATATTAGTTTTTTTTAGTGGGTAATATAGCAAATAAAAAAGTATGAGGAAGGTCACCCGTGATATAAGGGGGGGGCCCTAGGGAGCAATTCAACAACTGAATACAAGTTCTCTTTATGTACAGTGTCAGTATTTGTCATTTACTGTGATTATGACTTTCATTAATATTACTGTGCCGAGATCCACAGTTGGCTTCTGATGTGAAATTGCAGTATCAAACCGTCCTGGGATATTGTGGGATATTATCAGCTATTCATACAAATTATTTTGCACGCACTTAATTTCCCTTTTGCACAATTTCACTTATTGCATGTTTTAAAGCCTTGCTTACTTTTTATAGGACTACTACCCTTCTAATACCTTTGCCAAAAGGTTTGTATTAGAAGAGTCAAGATGGTTTCTTACTTTGGAAACTTTTACATTGTCAGTTGAACATAGGTCGGGCAAATTGCCGAATAATGCAGACACCCTCTCTAGAACCCCAAATGCTGTCCCTTGTGTATTAGACCCAGGACGTATATCTCATCCAGGAGAAGTTGGATGAGATACAAAGAATCTAGAAATCCTGGTTTCCTAAGGAGAACATAGTCTACTTAGGACTTTTAGCAAGTCTGTTCCCTTCCAGAGACCAATACAGGATTTTCCTGTAACCCACAGCCTGTTCAGCTGTGGAGAATCAACTGCTCGAGGAGGTATAAGATGGGTGCATACAGTGCAATGGGTGGCTGGAAGACAGAACTACCATTCCTCTCTGGAAAAGAAGCTACTACATGAGGTATTCGAGCATTCAGAACTGAGCTCTTGTCAAGGGGTTGATAGAAAGCCACCTGTATCAGCAGGGTGTTGAGTGTTTAGTTAGTGCCGGACAAGCAGCATTTTAGCAAGACCTAGTTTGACTGCATGTTTTCAGCCGCACCATGTAGTCTCACCCTTACAGACCTTAAAGGGGTTCAATACTTACCTATTCCTCCTTAGGCAGTCTTTTTACTGCATCTTCTCCTTGCTGATCTTCTCCTGGCTTCTCCAGTCCCCTGGATCACCTCACCTACGGCCGTCTGGATCCTCTTCTTGTTATGATGTGTCCATTCTCGGCATTCTTCTTCCTTCAGGTGAGTGTAGGTTACGTCACTAGCAGGGAATGCCAATCTATTGCTGAGACTGCGTATGCGCACTGTCTCGCCGCGAGAGTTCATATACTACTGCAGAGAGACAGTGCGCATGCGCAACCTCTGCAATAGCTCGGCACTCCCTGCTAGGCTGTGAACTCTATGTCACTGCTGACGTAGCGTACATTGCCCTGTGGAAAGAGAATGCCGGCAATGGACGCTTCGTCACCAGAAGAAGCGTTGGCCGGCTGGAGGTGAGGTGACCCATAATCTGCAGTTTTTAGAGATATGCGGCACTGGTGGACAACATGACTCAAACACAGACCTCATAAATTAAAGAACAGCTTGTGGATTCTGGGGTCTCCTTTTTATAGACACATTTTCCAGACACCCTTTCAGGTTTGCAGAGGCCATGAGATACCAAACCATAGAAAATACTTCTCAAAAACACCCGATTTTGGAAACTACACCCCTCAATGAATTCATAAAGGGGGTATGCTGAGTGTTTTGTCCCCACAGATGTTTTAGAATTGGGCTTTGAAAATGAATAACTACTGCAATTTTTCCCAAAACACGTAGGTTTGGCACCAAATTTTTTATTTTCACAAGAGGTTTTAGGAGAAAAAGCAACCCAAATGTTGCTACCCAATTCATCCTGAGTATGTGCATGTAAACCGTTATTTGGGCACATGGCAGGGCTCAGAAGGGAAGGAGCGATAGTTGGCTTTTGGAGCACGGATTTTTTTCTGAAATAACTTTTGGACGCCATGTCACATTTGTAAGCCTCTGAAGTACCCAAACGAGGGGACAACTGCAAAAGTGACTCCTATTTTAGGAACTAGACATCTCAAAGAATTCATCAAGGGGTGTAGAGAGCGTTTTGACGCTAATAGTGTTTGGTTGTAGATGTTAACATTAGGCCATGAAAAGGAAAAGTTTCCATTTTTCAAACACTACAAGTGGACGTAAGCGACTGTTTGGGCACATGGGAGGGTGTAGACTTTGCTGGAATCATTTTTGGATGCCATGTCCCATTTCCAAAGCCCCTGAATTTTATAACCTTTACACAAAAAAGTCTTGTATTTTGAATATATTTTGGGAACCAAAACTTTTTATTTTTCCTTCTATGGACGGATATTTTTTGTTTGTTCTTATTTTCAGGACAAGCTTACACTTTCATTGGTACCATTTTGGGGTACAGATGACTTCCTAATCACTTTTTATTGTGTACTCTCTGCTGAGAGGGAAGGAAAAAATCCACAACTTTACTTATTTTTATTTTATTTTTTAAATTAATGTTTGCATTGGTACCATTCTGGGGTGTATAAAACCTTTTGATCCCTTTTTTATTCAGTTTTTTTTTTAAAGGGATTATCAACACTAGCAATCCTTGTAATCTAAGTAAGGTAGATAATATAATGCCTTTCTAAGGCCGCCTGCAGACGGCCGGGTCAGATACCGCTGCGACAATTCTTGCAGTGGGATGCAGACCCGAGCCCCTGCACAGCCCTACGGCTCACCTGCTCCCGGCGTCTTCATTCTCTGCTATGCGCCGTCTGACGACCAGCCTGCGCATGCTCAGGGAGGAGCCAGCCCGTCACTACTGAGGTCTCTGCGAGACCCGCACAGAAATAGAGTATGCCGTGATTTGTTTTCCGCGTGTGATTTCACCCGGACAAATCAGGGCCGTCTGCCAAGGATTGTGTTTTCTAATGCAATCCTATGGCAGCGGCTACGGGAAATCCCGCCTCGGAATTTTTGCCCGTGTGCAGGGGGCCTAAGACTGGACATTACAAACACTGCAGTTATGATTATGTAGGTTTTATTTTTATTTTTGCAATATCAAATCATGCCTAATGGGAATAATGGTGATTTTTATTTTTATGTGAAAACATTTTTACCACATTTATTCAGCAGGCAAAGGGCCTTGAACATGTCATTTTTTATATTTTTTTGTTCAGATAATACATTGCATTACTTATGTAGTGCAATGTATTATATCACCTGCTGTCTTTTTCCTTACTGACAGTAAGACCTATTAGGCCCTGACTTTTTTCATCAACACAGCAATATGGAGGCTTGTATTTTGTGGAAGAATTTGTATTTTTCTTTTTTCTTTTTCTTTTTTTTTTTCCCCAAATTTTTGTTTTATTTTTTTCCAGAGTACTTAACAGAAAACTCCCCCCTCCCCCCTTTTTGTACAAAACAAAAATAATGAGAACGCACGTGATTTCTTTTAAACTGTCTACACTAAACAAATGAATCTGTTACAAAACACAATTTTTTTTCATTTTCAATTTAACCTACAAAAAAGCATCTGTGTTTTAAACATTATCCAGATAGGAAAAAAGGTCTCACTTTCCATTTTATTTTGTTTTTTTGTTTCGTTTTCTGCAACGCACCTCGACATCCTATTTTGTTTGTATAGTGCTAAAAATGCACTAAAGTGTTTTGCCTCTCACCATGTGCTCATCCCGCATGGTAAGAATCTACATTTCCCCCCAAAAAGAGAAAAAACATCTTAACTAAAAGAAAGAAAAAAAAAATTTACAAAAAGAAGGTACTCATAGGGCTTTTTGTTTTGTTTTTGTTTTTTTTTTCTTAAAAACAGACTCCCACCCAAAATGAAGAAGAAAGAAATAAATGACGGGGAAAAGTCTAACTCAACAACCACACACTAAACAACAGGCAGGAGAAAATAAGTCTAAGAAACAAAAAAAATACTCCCGTAGCATGTAACAATTTACTTGGAATATGCTTGTCACCATCAACATATCTTCAGAGACAGCCATTATGTTCTACGATGCCTCATTGATATGACCGAGTAACAAAATATCCACACTTCCTGTGGACACCGGGTGCGCTTAATTTCACATATATGTAAGAAGTTATGCTTACACACCAGGTGCCCTTTACCTCACACATATGTAGCATGCTATGCTTGCAGCATCTATTTGGCATCTGATCATCCCTTGCTTTCCTGCTGTACAGACATCAACAAGAGCATACAGCAACTCAAAAATGGTGGAAAAGCCGACCTGGATGACCAGAGAAAAAAAAATAAAACAAAAAATTTGAAAGTAACGGTTGAATGGGTGCGCCTTACTTTAAGGTGCACATTGCCTTTAAGGAACCATTTTCCAGTGTGCCATGATGAAAAACAAAGCAACTTTGCAAATGGGCTTTGTTTAAAATTTGCTAGCGTCTTTTGTTTCCAGATGCTAAGCAACTGTATCTCCATAGCAACAAAAAAACCCTAAGCAGTCTGATCCTACCGTCGTCACGTCCCCTACCTGTCCCCCCACTTCATGCAAATCTCCCAAATGCATGTTAATTGAAATGTAAGGGGAGAGAGAGGAAAAGGAACATGCCTGTAGGATCAGACTACGCAGGAAAAGGTTTGTAGTCTGCCGCCACGGAAACACAGTCTGGATAGGTACTTCAGTTTTGCACTGGAGAAAAAAAAAAAGAAGGAAGAATTGCTTCTGGAGGTGGACATTAGCTTTAAATATCAATCATGTGACATGAATGGGTGTGGCCAGCTTACATTTAAAGGTCATGCTCACATGAAGCCTGCAAGTTCTGAAATTTACTGCAGGTTCATTGCAGATTTTGCCTCGCAGCAGCAAACTGGCCATACCCTAACAGTAGGAAGATTGCGAATGGAGATTGAGGTAAAACACACAAGACAGGGGAAGATAAAATACTATATGGCTAAGTGTAAACTAGAGTAAGGACTCGCCCATACCGGGGTATGTGTTAAACCTCCATAGCCTATATCGGCGCGTAGCATGCGCCAAAACAGGACAGGCTGCCTTCTTCACTCACGTACTACGAGAATGAATAAAACCGCTGGAGTGGCCCAATGCAAATAAATGGGCTTTTAGAACCGCGTAATACGCGGGTGACATACGTCTGTGTGAATGAGTCCTAAGTGACATGGGGCAACTTGAGAGTAAAGCGGTAACAACATGGAAGGGGTACAGCAGAAAAGCAAGCTGGCAAACGTTACGATAGAAAAGTAAACCCCCCAAAAAGTCAACTTTGGGAAAGACAAAACCGGAAAGCGCTGCGGTCCCTCCCAGGTCAAAAAACATGGGTGTAAAAGGTTTACGGTGCCAACACCGACTGTACAGCGAAACCTATATAAAGGGTGACAAGTCACTTGCTAACAAGTTGCCCTATGAGACCATTAGAGCCCCGAAAAAGTTATTACCCCATGCACAGAGAAGGCAGCCATTTATAAACCTAACCAAATAGAATGCAGCCCCATCAATGTGACGCAGAAGAGCTTCACCAATAGCGCTTTTTTTCTGGCTTCAAATGGCTACCGAATTTGTATTTTTCAATGGTACAATTTAAGGTACTATAAAATGTGTTGTATTTGGCTCACATAGAAAAAAATTGGATCATTTATGGGGATTTCTAACATAAAGCTCCCTCAAAGCCACTTCAGACGTGAACTAGTCCCTTAGAAATAGCTTTTCAAAACTGTCTTCAAAAAGGACATTTACAAAATGATACAACATAAGGGCTTATTCAGATGTGTGTATATCGACTGCGTTTTCACGCCCGGCCGATATACGCTGTCCTTTTTTGCAGGGGGAGAGGCCAGGAGCAGTGCACTGAGTTCCCTCCCCTCGCCACTGTTTGCATTGGGAGGGGCGGAATGAGGGCAAAGCTCCGTTCTGCCCCTCCCCCTCCCATTGCAAATAGTGTCGAGGGGCAAAGAGGGAGTGGGAGCTCAGAGCACTGCTCCCAGCTCGTCCCCCTGCAGAGAGGGACAGGGTATATCGGCCAGGCATGAAAACGTGGCCGATATGCGCACATCTGAATAAGCCCTAAAGTAGATATAGTAAATGCTATTTGTTAACTATTTTTGTGATCTGACTACAAGCAGAAAGATTAAAATGTTGAAATATGCTAATTTTTCCAAATTTTCAGTAAAATTTAAATTTTTGAAAATAAATTAGCCCAAAACATAGAAACCAAAGATTACCTCTAACATAAAATACAAATGTCACAAACTCTCAGTTATCACTTGGATAAGTAAAAAGCTTTCCAAAGTTATTACTACATAATTGATGCATGCTAGGGTTGAAAAAAAAACAGGACGTTGTCAGAATAGGTAAAATGGTTTATACATTCTATTTCTGGAAAAATATTATGCATGCTTTTTTTTTTACTTTTGAGTGTAATATTATAACATTTTTATTTCTATTGCTGATCTTTATACTCACGTATTGGAATATATCGATCTAAAACAGATATATGCTGTAAATGTTATTAAGGATTCCAGTTGTGAATGTGCATTCAGTAGGAGTTTACACTATGTAGTGGAAAGAATTTCTTGGCACCAGACATGTTATGTTATCATGAGCCCATGCATATACCATTTGAACTTTTATTTTTAGATACGATTGACACATTGGGATTAGCTGGTATGTTAACTGGCTTCTTAGCAAATAATATGTTTAACCTTATTTAAAACTATGAATTCTTTAAGAATATTTTAGTATTCAGTTAACCCTTTCCAATCCAATTTGTATCCTGGTTTTCCCAGGGGGCTTACTCTTTTTCTGCTATCATACAATAGCGCTATATGCTGGCTAAAGCCAGTACTGCATGAGGTGACACATTGGATAGGCTCCGACAGCAGAGAGTCTGGCAATATACAGTAAGAGAACCCCAACGGACGTCTTCCAACATCGGAGCTGTACAGCCTTAAATCATAATGTCTTTAGACGTCAGACAGTGGATTGGAAAGGGTTAATATGCATTATTTGCTAAAGCCTATATTCACTCCTTTTACACCATTTTAGGGCTCGTTCACACAAGCGCTTTTTGCGTCAATTAGAAGCGCACAGAAAGCTCTTCTATAGGAACCAATGTTTTCCTATAGAAGTGTTCACATGAAAGAATTTTAAAAGCGCAGAACACTCGCACCTTCAAAAGATAGGACATGCGTGGCTACAATGCCCGCATCTACGGTCTGTGCTGTGAGTAAAGATAGGACCTGACCTATGTTTGGTGCGGGCTGCGCAGGAGTTTCCATAGACTCCTATGGGAGCTGGAGTCTATGAAAACTCCTGTGCAGGAAAAGAAGATTTCTGCTGATCGAGGGAATACCCCACTGCTTACAGCAGGACATTTAAAACCTGCTGTCCAGAAGCATATTTTAAATGTACTACTGTAAACTCCTGTTAGTCCCCGCAGGGATGAGGGGACTCCCCGAGGGTTCTGCTAGTCCCCGCCGGGACTAACAGGCATTTACAATGGGACATTTAAAATTTGCTTCTAGGCAGCATGTAGTGGGGTAGTCCTCTAGCCTTACTGCTGGGCAATTTCTCAGCAGCGGAGGGTAGTAGAGGACTTCCTCCACTTCTCTCCTCAAGGGATTTCCCAATAGCGAGGTGAGAGAGGGGCAGGGTTATAGGGCTCCCCCGAGAGCATGGGAGGAGGGGTTGGGGCTTGAGGCATCCACCCTCTAGCCCCACCCCTCTATTGGTGCTATGTGGAAAACCTGTGAGAAACCCTATAGCCCCGCCCCATCTCTAGCCTCATCCACTCTCTCTGTGCTATGGGGATATCTCTCTGGGATCCCCAGAGCAGGGAGAGAGTACAGGGCTATAAGAGATTAACCCATAGCAGGGAGAGAGAGAGCAGGGCTATGGGGGATTAACGCATAGCAGGGAGAGACAAAGCGTGGGCTATGGGTCAATCTCCTGTAGCCCTGCTCCCTCTTTCTCTCTGCTATGGGGAAAACCTGAAGCCCTGCGGGCTTCTTCTCTGTCTCCTCCTAGAGCAGCTGCTCCAGTGAATGGGTGATTTTCATGCACATGAAGCTCGGGTCTTCTGTGCATGAAACATTGCCTATTCAAGTGATTTTTAGTCCAGTGTACGCGCGCTTTCTTTGTGCACCTACACTGAGCTAAAAGAGTGCTGGTGTGAATTAGCCCCGATATACAGATACAACTAGAGTGAGAAGTTGAGTAAACACACAGCATTCTTGGGTTTTTTAACTATCTTGAGCTACATCACACTTTACAGCCCAGACTGGCATTCACAAGTCTGTTGACTGCAGCTGGAACAGGGAGAAGCTTATAGGCATTTTCCAAGTTAAAATATTACTTTTTCTTACCCTGCCTGTTTTAAAAAAAATAAAAATATTATACTCACCTGTTCTGGACCCTTGGAACTCCAGCACCGCACCTCTGATCTCTTATGGATCTCTGTTTACAGCCTGCTGATGGGATGTCACAGGCTGCTACAGCCAATTGCAAGCCAATCAGAGGTTGACTGCTGGAGTCTGTGATTGGCTGCAGCAGCCTGTGACGTTCCATTCACAGACTATCTCTGCAGCTCATAAACAGACCACGCGGGATAAACGGAGGTGCAGCGCTGGAAGGAGCCAGAATGAGTGAGTATAAGCACATGTGTTGCTTTTTTATATGACTAGCATAAGAAAAAAGTAATATCTCAACTCAGAAAATCTCTTTAACAGGAAGACCCTGACAGCTTAGCTAAGCTTCTAGAATGGGATTCGTTTCTTCTGTGATTCTGGGTGCGTCGGTTCGATCATCATAATGTGCCAATAGGCAACCTTAGGGGAATTTCTGGGTACTAAGAAATCCTCTATGTGCAGTTCAGAAGAAAACAATGTAGTTAAATGAGAAAATTCTGTTTAAATGGGAACTGTATGCACTGTGCGGCAAAAAGTATGGGCGCATCGAACCATCACGTCTTCATGAGGCTGTTGGGCATTCCTCTCCAAAACCTTGGGCGCTATTAGAGCCACATTCATTCTTCTGGCAATTCTGGGAATTTATGCCTATTCAGCTAAAAGAGCAAAGATGGAGGTGGACAACGTCTGGCTGGCAGTCAGGGTTTCAAATCATCCCGAAAGTGTTTCAATGGGTTTGAGGTGAGGGATCTGTGCAGGACAGATGAGAACCTCCACTCCACAGTTATGCTGGAACAGGAAAGGGCTTTCCACAAACTGTTGCTACAACAACAGGAAAGCATCCAATGCAAAACCAACCTCAGTATACAGCGACATGCCAAAGTGTCTTTAGTACTCAGTAGAGCCCACATTTGCTATTATGACCTTCTGCAAACAGGATTCCTTAGGAGAATTGGCTTCTAGTTGACTAATATCTTTGGGTTGGTGTGCTGCAACAGCCTTCAACTCCTTCTAAAGATTTTATATGGGATTCACAGCAAGTAACTACGATGGCCACTCCAGAATCTGACTGGAATAATTCTGGAACCAAGTCTTGGTGGGCTTTGAGGTATGCTTGGGATCATTTTCTTGTTGGAAGTCCAATGATGGTTAATAGAGATGAGCGAGCACGCTCGGATAAGTCACTCGAGCGAGTCTCACTCTTCTCGAGTAACTGCATTCTTCTCCAAGCGTGCTCGGGGGGGGGGGGGGGGGCGGCGGGGGGAAGAGAGATCTCTCTCACTCTCTCCCCCGCCGCGCCCCTGAGCACGCAAAATCTGTGTTTTCAAGCGCTGGCCTGCCCCTCCTATTGATGGCTATGGACAAGGGGCGGGACGTGTACGGAGCTAAGCACCCACCATCTCCCCGCCCCTTGTCCATAGCCATCAATGGGAGGAGGCAGCGCGGACCGACACCTAGCTCCGACACATCTCCTCCCATTGCACAGAAGGAGCGGAGACAAACGAGAGGTGAGCCTGCGATGGGGAGAGAGGGGAAATGGGCGACGGCATGGGTGCATTTGTGCTGGGCTCACCAGGCCATCTGAACGGGCGCACAAACCTTTGATTTGTGCACCCGTTCACCCGATTTTCCTCCCACCAACGTAGAGTATATCGGCCGGCCGTGAAAACGGCAGCCGATATGCGCTCGAGGAGAAAAAAACTTAGAAAGGGAAAAATGTGGTGTTTAACCCTTTGCAATCGAATTTTGGATTCAGGGTTTCCTAGGGGGCTTTCTCTTTCTGCCATTATACAATGGCGCCATCTGCTGGCTAGAGCCAGCATTGCAGTATGGGACATGCTGGAGAGGCCCCCGATAACAGAGAGGCCGGTAATCTACAGTAAAATTACCCTGCCAGACGTCTTCCAATATTGGAGCTGTACAGTTTCAATCAGAATGTCTTCAGAGGTCAGACAGTGGATTGGAAAGGGTTAAGTCTACAACATAAATTAAGATTATATGGATTTAGGATTTGACCAGTAGGTCAATTTCTGCTGGGGATTTTTTTTTCTAGCGTGTTATCAAGTTACATTAATTGCAAGTAAATGAGTTCAATATGCGCTATTTTCATGTGCAAATACGCAGGGAAATAGAGAATGGGGCATATTTTTTGCACTAATGAAATCTGCACCCAAAATATGATAATGAATTAACCCATTGAAAACAGTGGGTTTTATTCACTGTGTATTGCTTGCGCAAAACGCTACGCAAATACGCCGTGAGACAGGCCTCATTCCGCAAAAACTGAGCCCTCACACCGCCTAATCGGCGAATCAATAAAAAAGTTACGAGTCTCAAAGTGCGATGGAAAGTAGTTTAAGTAAAGTAGAAAAACCTGAAACTATATAAATTTGGTATTGTGGTAATCATACTGACCCACAGAACAACGTTCATGCCCGTTTTAGTGTACCGTACTGGTCCTGAAGGAGTTAAACACAAGTTTAGGGCTCTTTCACATGGCCGTATGTGTTTTTCAGTTTTTTCGCCAGAGCGGTAAAATTGTGCGAAAGGACTTTTTTTCCACCAGGTTTATTAGCGTTTTCTCATCCATTCACACGACCGCAGTTTTTAGGGAAAAAATACGCCGCACCCCGGAAAGTTCTCGCTCTTCTAAAATCCTTCCAAAGCCTATATAGAGGCACCTTAAGCTTTTCGCGGCGTTGGACCCTGCTAGACTGCCCCCCCTCAATTTTGTTTCCCTGCTCCCACAGGAGTCTATGGGAGCTGCCACCGTATATCGAACAAAAGATAGTTTCAGAACTATCTTTTTGGCCACCATATACACGCCGGCCCGTATTTACGACATGTTCCACTTTTCACGGTGCTGCGTTTTTACGCATCGTATATACGGATGCATTGGAAACCAATGCCTCAGATAGTCATGTATATACGGTCGGGCGTAAAAACGCTTGTGTGAATGAAGCCCTCCGACTCTATAACGTGATGCCTGCAGATCAAGCTGTCAAGACTCCCTTTAATCAGCCATTCTCACGGCATCCACTAGGTGGCAGCCCAACACTGCCACTGGCCTCCTGCAATACTTGGCAGGTGCTTTAGGAAAGGAAGCCTACGGAGACGTAGTACTAGCAAACTGAACGCGTAATAAGACCGGGTCTCCAGCCTCGTCGTGCGGCGCAGCTTGCACTGAAGCCGCGTATGCTGCGGTGGGCACGTGTATTCTACTGCCAGGCACATAACAGGCAGCCTGGCCGCTTGACAACGGACTAATGTTTTCAAGCAATTGTTAATAAAGTTTATTGAGAGCAATAAAAAAAATCTGTTTTTGTAGTGTTTTCTCTCCACCCTCCCACGTGACCTCTCCGCGTTCCATCCGACTTCCCGTTCCAAACCACGTGTGCGCCTCGCAGGTTCGGGCGACAGCATGGCGAGCCCTGGCCACTGCCTCCGCTTCGAGGGCTGCAACTTCTTTCGGCAGCGGCTCGTTCTGTCCACCCTAAGCGGGAGGCCGGTGAAGATCCAGAGGATCCGGGTGAAGGACGAGAGCCCCGGGATGAGGGGTAAGGTCAGCCGCTGGGAGGGGGGCTGCCTGGCGTCCCCTGCTTAAGGGGGAGCTGCCTGGCCGTCGGCGGCTGGAGGGGGGCTGCATGGCCGTCACCTGCTGGAGGGGGGCTGCATGGCCGTCCCTATCTGCTCAGAGGCCATCTAATGTTCTCTGTTATCAGCCACTTCAGGCCGGGAGGGGATGACTGCTCAGTGGGGTTAGTAGTAGGCTGCTGCGTTCATGTCACGGTGGCCCCAGCGCTGCGTCCGTCCGTCTGGCGCTGTATCATATTATTGTACGTAAGCGCCATTGTGTGTGCCTTAGTGCAATGTTTTTTGCGCAATGAACAAGTTTTTATTTGGCGTACGTATTATGGGCGTATTTTACGAAACATTTTCTGCACGCAGGGCGTGTATTTGTGCGCACATTGAAATGACTAGTTGCGGATGTGTTCTTCCAGCGGCATTACGCAGCGTTTCCGTGCGTGGTGTCAGCATTAGCTCCTCCCCCATCTCCATTGACTTCTACAGGGATCTTTGGCGCGCACATATGTAGGAGCGCGGTCTATTTATTTCTTTCCCTTGAGAGGTAGAAATGCGCCTGCCAAACCCGCGTATGTGAACAAGCACAGTAACATCAAAGGGTTCTATTCACTGCGCAGGCAGATCTGTGCGCCAATCCCTCCACGTGAAGCCGGCCTTGGGGATCATTCATTGCGTATTTCATATTCTCAGGCCAAAATACGCTGTGTCCCCCTAACGCCAGTGTTGAGTGCAGCATCTAAGGGGTTAAACCAGTGCAGTTGGTAGGGCTGTCACTCATTAGGTGTGGAGCAGACGGCTTCAAGGCCCATGCCGTACACGGTGGCGCCAGCAGGCGTACCTGTACAGAGCCCGCAGCAGGATCCAACCCCGTGCCCGGCTGGCGCCTGCGCTTACATGGATTTTTCACATTTTTTTATTTTTATTTTTTTTGCCAGTACAAATTTTTTAATGTATTTTCTTTAACCTCCTGCCGAATCCGCGCCCGTCTGCAATGTCAGGTGGGCTGCGGGTCGGATGGCTGCTATTGACTTCCGTTGGACCTGTCCATGCAGGAACAGCAGTGAAATGGAGCATGCTGTGATTTTCTCCCGCCCCCCCCCGCCATTGGTTTCCGCTCGTGTGCCTGAAGAATCGTTTTTCCAAAGCATGCCATGGAGGGTTATTGCAGCGGAATCCAGATTCTGCAGCAAACATCCGCCCGTGGACATGAGGCCTTACCGTGTCATTGTAATTCACGTACTAGTAGAACCGTGAGCAGCGGTAATAGTGCGGCCTGTCATCAGCGCTGGCTATATGTGTAGAGTTGCTGCAGCACTGCTTGGGTTAAACAGCCTTGATGATGATTTGCGCGTCAGTTTTGTGATGACCCCCTGCGCAGTAGATATGCGCACCGCTGCCCTCTACTGGAGATTGCACTGGGAAGTGTAGATTTAATGCGTTTTTTCTGTTACAGAGTTTGAGGCGAGCTTCATCCGACTGATGGATAAAATAACCAACGGCTCCAGGATCGAGATCAACGAGACCGGTGAGTGTCCGCAGCCGATACACCCGCAACGATCTACCTGGCTGGGGTAGAACACGGAAAAATCACGTTTAGTCAGTTCCTATTATACTGCTGCTTAGTTCTCCCTTACGTTTCTGCGCTTTGCCCTCACAAGCGTGATTTCACTGCGTATTAGGCACGTGATTAACGCCCGGGTAATACGTGGTTAATGGAGTTAGTGGGAATGAACCCTAAGGGCTCCTGCACAGTGGTGAGGGCGGTATTGGGCCATGATTTACGGCCCGGCATTCCTTGCAGGGGATGGCGATGTTCTCCCGTTGTTTTCAATGGGGCTGGCACTGCTGCTGTTGAAAACAATGGGCGATAATGCAAAAAGAAAGGAAACGCTGATCTTGTGATCCTGCTGTGCATTTGCTTGATGTACGTCTTTTGTGCTATGTGTGATTATGATTGATGGAACCTGAAAACAGGCCTAAGCTGTATGATGATTGCACAAAGTACAGTAACGAGTAGGCTTGTACCACTGGTGGTAGGTACTTGTGTGGACAACCAGCTTAAAGGGACTCGATCACCAGATGGACACTTCTATTTCTCTAGTCTGTTCTTATTTTCTTCTCCTCTGCTGTCTGTACGTGCCTATGGAGGCGGCCATCCTACCTGAGCCGCATGTGGAGTGATGCTAGTCGGCTGCATACACACCGGACGACCATCGCCTGAATTTGTGTTTCCAGCAAGCATTTGGGTGATAAATGCCCCGTGTGGAAGTACCTTATAGTGAGATGACGGCCGCAAAGATTTCTCTACAGATCGGGAAGTTTCAGACTATTATCAGGTTCTGTGGTTCATGTGAGAAATGCTGAATTTTAGGACCATTTTAAAATATAGATTGTGATTAAAAAAAAACACCAAAAATTGTAACATTTTTATCTGATTTATATATTCTGCTGCCCAAACCACTGGTAACATGAATTTGGGACAAGTATGGATATGTAAGTGGTGGTCTGAAAAGTCACAACAAACACACCTTTAAAGGGGTTTTCCAGTAAACTTATATTGATGACTTATCAGGATAGATCACCAATAGTTGATCGGCCGGGATCCGCCGCTCGGGACCCTGACTGAGCAGCTGAGCGGGCGCATGTTGTCAGCGCCTCAAATACACAAATGTTGGAATGGAAGCCTCCACTCTGATCTCTGTGTAATTATGGCACGGACAGCAGGCGCCCGCTCAGCTGATCAGCCGGGGTCCCGAGCGGCGGACCCCAACTGATCAACTATTGGTGATCTATCCTGATGATAGTATTTCACTGGAAAACCGCTTTAAGTTCTGAGACAGAGGTGGGCTGTGGCAGCTTCTCCCCGCTCACAGCTTATTGACTCTTGTACACAGGCATTGAGAGGCGCTGTCAGCCAACATGCTGAGGGCGTCGTGAAGCCATCAGGGTCCGCCCCCTGGACTTGAAAGTTTGACTCGAAACAAAGTCCAAGTGTGTTTATTCTGAACCACCGCAGCATTTCAGGATAAGGCTACATTCACAGGGGCGAGCGCCATGTCTGATGTCGCACTTGTCATTGTGCGTTTTACGTGCGGATGCAATGCGGTTTTCATTCAGAGATGCTTACATCACTTCTGTGAAATTGCGATTGCGTTGAAAACAATGGGCGAGGCTTTCCAAGGGAACGCCTCAAAACGGGTCATGCAGCGATTTTCCTTAAACCACGTAGCGCAGCGAAGAAAAAAAATCGCTCATGTGAATAACTCCGTTCAAAAGTATGAAGTCCATCTTCATGCATCTCGCAGCGCGCAGAACTGGAGCGAGGTTCTTGTAACCTGCATAGGGGCGCTGTGTATACCTGTCCCATGCCTGCGCAGCATGACCCCGGTGATGGCGGATCCCGGTCATGCGGAGGGAACTGTTGCAGTGATGGGAAGCTGCGGAGCTGTAATCCATTATTGACACTGCGAATCAAGTGACTTTGGGTGAAGCTGCCAGCAGCATGAGATGACGGGGCTGGTTAATAACCTCCAGAGATTCTCCCAGAAAGTCAATATTGGGTAATGTTACCTAGTAATGCGGGAGAACAGAAGAAGCCGTTCCATAACCCAGCGGTTTGTAAAGCATTTCTCCAGAGGGCGCTCTACTCTGGCAGCAACTACCGAACAAGTACGAGCCGAGAGCCAGCGTGGAGGGGTTTTGTTTCTGTGTATCTACTCGATGGTAACACGGTGACTCTTGTCTGCAACTTTGTAGCAGTTTGTCAGTAGTTTTTGTTTTGCTGTTTTATCCAATGAAAACAAACCCGGAAAGTCAGCAAAAAAAGTGAAAGCGCCGCTATGGGTTCTGCTTTCTATTTCAATGTGTTGAAATATGAAGTCACGTTTGTGGGAAGTGAGAGCGGTGCGGAGTACTGCCGCTGTGCGGATGCGTGCAAAACGGGAAATATGTTAGGCGGAGAATATAGATTCAGGCCCGTGTCCCATGAGCGTATTTACGCAGCGGTTTGAGCACGCGAGACCAACGTGTGCGATATGCAGTGATTAAAAAAACACACTGGGTTCATTCACATAGTTGTATTTTGCGCATTTTTTTTTCTTGTGTGCATAAAAAGTATAACAAATATGCCCTGTGGGAAAAAAATCACAGCATGTCCAATGGGACCGGCAAAAATATTCCATTATGTGCACGTTCCATGCGGTGCGATGCGAAGTTTCCCATTGAAAATGATGGGGAACACTTGCCGGTCCTCTTTCGGCCACGCCGGAGGATCGCTACTTCCCTAAAGGGATGTCCCAAAAACACCTCGCATCCACGGGGACATCATACATTCCTGAGCATATCATCGGGCCAAGTTTCACGGACCGATGTCGCGCTCGGCAGTGTGAAATAGGCGTAAGCGTGGTTTTTGCTCCGCGTACCGGTGGAGTTTTCTCCTGCTTCCGTTTTTTACTGCACAGGTTGTAGTGTGACATTCTCCCACGCTGTTGTTGGGGTGGTCTCACTGTACACAACTGTGTATCCTGCGTGGGCCTGTTTGTCCAATGCAACACTAAGGCCTCTTACACAAGGGGGACAGCGATAGCGCCGCGAGAAAATCCCAGCTTTGTTCTGCGCAATATCGCTGCGTTGTTGCGAATGGGTTTTTTTGTTTTTTTTCCCCTAGTGCTCTTTTGCTGGGATTTCCAGGGGAGCTTGGAAAATAAGCCTTCTCCTAAAAATAAGCCCTGGCTGCATAAAAAAACAAACAAACAAAAAAAGCCCAATGCATTACCTAATAGGCGCTGTCTGTTACGCCACACTTGATTGTAGTCTTCAGCCAGCGCTTCCTGGTCAGCTGGTTCAAAAATCCCGCCTCCAAAAAGTGTTGGCTCTGATTGGCTGAGCCACTGGCACTCGATGAACCAATCACTGCAGCGCTCGATGAACCAATCACAGCCATTTAATGCGATGGCTGTGATTGGTTCTCGAGGGTTGCAGTTCAGCCAATCACTGCAGCATTCGATGAACCAATCAGAGCCAGCGCTTCCTGGATGTAGGATTTTTGAACCCCCTGACCAGGAAGCACTGGTGGAAGACTGCATATGAGTGAGCTGGAGCTTTGGGAGGAGACTTGCGGCGGAGTGGACAGTGCCTGTTAGGTAATGTAGCATTTCATGTGGGTTTTTTTTTTTTTTTTTTTTTTTTTTTTTTTTTTTTTTTTAAGTAGCTAGGTGTTGTTTTAGGGACAAACAATAGGACTTTCTACTATAAGGCCTCATGTCCACGGGGAAAATCAGGCCCGCTCCGGATTCTCCATGGAGAATCTGCAGCGGGTCCCTCCTGCCCCGCGGACATGAGCCCTGAAAATAGGAATAAATAAGAATAAACTCACCTCCCATCCGCTCCGGATACTTCCTTCGCTGCGGCGCCATCTTCTCTGCGTCGCAGCCGGATCTTCTTTCTTCGGCTCGGCGGATGTGCAGGATGACGTCGGTGACGTGCCCCGCGCATGCGCCGGTCCGAAGCAAAATGATCCGGCCGCGACTGAGAGAAGATGGCGCCGCGGAGAAGAGAAGAACCAGAGCGTGTGAGTAAAATCCGATTTTTGTGTCCCGCGGATCCGGACGGCTTCCATAGGCTCCAATAGAAGCCCGCGGGAGCCGTCCCCGCGGGAGACCCGCACGAAAATGGAGCATGGTCCAGATTTTTTCATGCTCCATTTTTTTTAAAAATCCCTTTTATTGACCATCCGCGGGTATTTATCTACCCCGCGGGTGGTCAATGCATCCCTATGGGGTGCGGATCCGCCGGCAGGAGAAGAGTTAAAATCCGCTGCGGATTTTAATTCTTATTTTGCCCGTGGACATGAGCCCTAAAAGTTGCATTGCACCACACAAAAAACATGATTTTGTGCGATGCAACACAAAGGAACTCTCCATTGGAAAAACATGGGCTACAAAACAGATTGCGCCAATATTTAGCATGCCACCATTTTTTTTCTCTCACAACGTAGCAGCCTACAAAACATCGCTAATGTGAAGGAACCCATGGGCTTCACATACATGCGATTTGTAGCGCTGGCTCATCATGTGAGAATCGCGTGATTTTGTCGTCCGTGTGAAAGCGGCCTAATTCCTATAAATTCATATCTTCCTCTCCAGAGCAGTTCCTACAAGTCAAGGAGACCGAAAACTCCGTATAGAACATTGCTGCTTCATATGGTACATTCAACCCTACAACTATGGCTGGATTCACACCTTACCCAGAACCTCAAATCCCATCCGGTTTTACTGTGTGACTATAATAAACCATGCGGTCATTGTAAACTGAAATCTGATCGCCGTCATTGATCGGCTCATCTGTTCATGGCGTGTAGCAAGGCTTTATTTTGCAAATTTTTTTTTTCTCCAAGAAAATATTTTTACTTAAAGGGGTTGTCTCGCGAAAGCAAATGGGGTTAAGCACTTCTGTATGGCCATATTAATGCACTTTGTAATATACATTGTACATTAAATATGAGCCATACAGAAGTTATTCACTTACCTGCTCCATTGCTGGCGCCCCCGTTGCCATGGCTCCGTCTAACTTCGGTGTCTTCTTGCTTTTTTAGACGCGCTTGCGCAGATCTATCTTCTCCATTCGTCTCGGCATCACCGGCATTTTGGCTCCGCCCCCTTGTACGCGTCATCGCGAAGCTCCGCCCCCGTCACATGTGCCGATTCCAGCCTCTGATTGGCTGGAATCGGCACATGTGACGGGGGTGGAGCTTCGCGATGACGCGTACAAGGGGGCGGAGCCAAAATGCCGGTGATGCCGAGACGAGCCGAATGGAGAAGATAGATCTGCGCAAGCGCGTCTAAAAAAGCAAGAAGACACCGAAGTTAGACGGAGCCATGGCAACGGGGGCGCCAGCAACGGAGCAGGTAAACCGCTTGCTACTCACCGATGTGATGAAGTATGAAGTTATAAAAATCTTCTCCCTAAGATGGCCGTCGGTCCTTTCCCAGGGATGCACCGCGGGTCTTCTCCCATGGTGCACCATGGGCTCTGTGCGGTCCATTGCCGATTACTGCCTCCTGATTGGCTGGAATCGGCACACGTGACGGGGCGGAGCTACGATGACGACGCGGTGACCAGCTCTCCGGTACGAGCGGCCCCATTCACCAGGCAGAAGCACGGACTGCGCAAGCGCGTCTAAAAACGCCAGAAGACATCAGAATTAGACAGAGCCATGGAGACGGGGACGCCAGCAACGGAGCAGGTAAGTGTATAACTTCTGTATGGCTCATATTTAATGCACGATGTATATTACAAAGTGCATTAATATGGCCATACAGAAGTGTATAACCCCACTTGCTGCCGCGAGACAACCCCTTTAATGACCAGGCCAAATTTTGGAAATGTGACATGTCACTTTAACATAGAATAACTCAGTTAAGGTTTTGCATATGCAAGTGATTCTGACATTGTTTTTTCACCACATATTGTACTTCATTTAGGTGGAAAAAATAGACGGATATAATTTGTGTATATTAAAAGCACCAAAATTGGGAAAAATTTTGAAAAAATGTGTCTTTTTTCACAATTTTAATTGCAATTTCTCAAATATGTGCAAACATGCTGTACAAATTTTTGATAACATATTTTATCAATCTGTTTACTTTATTCTGGAAGAACATTTTAAAAAAAACCCAAAACATTTAGAGGATGTACAAATTTAACATTATTAACATTTTGAGGAACATTTTGTTTTCCTACACCAAGCCAAGATTGCAAAGGCTCATAGGTGTCAGAATGATAGATACCCCCACAAATAACCCCATTTAAAAACTACACCCCTTTAATGTATTCCCTGAGGGGTGTCAGGAGTATTTTGACCCCACCGTTTTTTTTCAGGAGTTAATGCAATTTAGAGGAGAAAAAATAAAATTTCATATTATATTTCCATTTTAGAGTGCACATGAAAATGAGGATTTGCAGCCCCAAAATGGATACCCCCGTTTGCCCTGTGTTCATAAACATACCCATTGTGGCCTTAATCTTATTAGGCGTCTGAGCTCTGTGTCAAATATATTTACATGAGACCTAAATGCAAAATTGGCAATAAAAAAAGTGATGTTTTAGGAGTATTTTTCTATTTGTAATGTGAATTCTGGGAATGTGGGGTGCAGTAAAGGAGTTGTCCTCAGAATAGGTCATCAATAGTTGATGAATGGAATTTGACCCTAATGAGATCTATAACATTGTGTATACCTACAACCTCCCTTTTCACTAAGTAGTTCCAAAGTGTGTGTTTTGTTTTTTTTTTTGGTTTTTTTTGGTAATATTTTCTTATCCTGTGAACATTAATTTAAAAAAACACATTTTGAAGTCTCCCAAGTCCAACTGATGTAATTGTAAGGCTAAGGCTCTGTGCACGCTATGTCTGGGCGCTTCTGGCGCAGGTATTATTGTATCTTGTCACCACCAGGAAGCTAGGGGTTTGACCGGGCTTGGATGCAGGAACGCCCCTGTCGCACCCCTAGCTCCTGATTGGTGACTTCTGTAAGGTCCTAGCAGATGCATGTGTAGAGATTGTTGCATGGGCTGGACGGTTACGTTTAGGGGTTGGTGTTCATGGTAGGCGTAGATTATTAGTTGTAAATACTTCCATGGTACAGGGGTAACATGCCAGCATTTAGTGTTAATAATCTGCTGCTAACATGAACACGAACCCCTAACCCTAACAGTCCAGCCCATGCAACAATCTCTACACACGCATCTGCTAGGAGTGTGCCCGTTGCAGCCTTGTCCCTACCATCTCGCCATGGCAACCACTAGGCGACACTGCCTCCGTGGCCTCACTGATCCGGGTGCTCTAGCGGCACTGGCATTGTGTGTCTCTTGGCACCTGTGCCTCTCCTGGCGACTGTCCATGTCCTGCCGCTGCTCCTTCCGCCGCTGACTGTCCATGTGCCGTGCACGCTTGCCGCTGTCCTCCCCTGCCGGCGCAGCCTCTGCATCCTGTGCCACCGCTCCCAGGTTTCCCCATGTCCTCTGCTGCCAATGCTGGCTCTGCATCGTCTGCATGTGCTCCCGACGCCGGCGTTCCACCACTCAGAGGTTAGCCGCTGTCCTCCCCTGCCCACGCTGCCTCTGGATGCTGTGCATGTCCTGGCCCCGCCGGCGCTCCCCATTCTGCCGATGTGGGAGAACCTTAGTGCCCTTGCAGGATCTGAACACCAGCCAGCTGTGCAGCCAATCAGCTACAAGGGGGCGTCACCTGTCTGTCATTTTTGTCTCCATCAGTACTTCCTGGTGGTGACAAAATACAATAATACCTCTGGCATATACATCAGATGTATCCAAGGGCCTTTATTTAGTTTTCAGAGTCCTTTTAGCCTCTGAGTCTGCTTTCCTATAAAGTGGGCCACAAAAGGGGGAGAGAGAAAGTATACTACCTTTTTGTTTTTCATTTTGTTTCTTAGGCTGAACCTAGGCTTTAGGTTGGTTGCTACTATGTCATTACTCAGTACCTTTGTATGTAGGGTTCTTTGGCTTCCATATTGCTGACGGCTGTATTTTTGTCTCCTCTAGGTACCTCCTTGTATTATCAGCCTGGCCTACTACTTGGTGGAACTCTGGAACATGACTGTAACATACAACGTTCTATTGGCTATTACCTAGAAAGTTTGATGTGCCTGGCTCCATTTATGAAGCATCCTTTAAGAATTACCCTTCATGGTGTCACCAATGATCAAATTGACCCCTCAGTAAGATGCTCTAACAATATGAAAATGCAGTTCTCAACTCATCTTGTGTTTTTTTATTTTATGTTTTTTTCAGTATAGAGATTAAGGCTGGCTTCACATGACCGGGTTGGATTCCACATGCGGGATTCCGGCTGTGAGGCCAGGCGGTGACCCCGCGTTCCTGTGCGTTTTGCACTACATATGACCATGGTGGCTCGCCGTCGGTCATGTGCAGTACAGATTTTTCTTTCAATATTTGTATTTCCCAAACAATCACGTAGCGATGGCGCGGGTAATGGCGGCCCATATGCACTGAAGACAATAGAGGGCGTCTGCAGAAAAGTGGCGCATGCTGCGATTTCCCCCCACCTCTGTTCACTTGTGGAATATGCAAGTCGTATCCGCGAGTCTAAACAAAAGTTTATGCCTTTCAATGTGTGCGATGTGCTGCAACAGTCGATCTTTGGTCCCAATTGTCTGAAGCTACTAAGTTCTGGTTTGGAAGAAAGGATCAGTCGCTGAAATATTGACCAAACTGTGGTTTGACTGAGCCTAAGAGACTCTTGTACATCAAAATATACGTGTCCATGCACAGCAAAGATATCCAACTCCTTACATTAAGCTGTTTAGCTATGAAGTGTAGGGAGGGGAAGTGCGGCAGGAAAAGGCATGGCAGAAATGATTGTTAAAAACAAGTGAATATGGAATAAATATGACGTGTGTGTGTGTGTGTGTGTGTGTGTGTGTGGTTTATTTTTTTTAGAAACTTGTCATGAGATCTTAATTCCCAACCAAATAGTTTCTCTAGATTTATTTGCATCCCAAAAAGACATCAAAGTTTTAGCTGCTGAAATAAGGGGACTGCAGAGCGTTTAGGGGATTGATAGGACGATCGGCTTCTAGCCGGCTACCATATATTGCACTGGACAAAGCTGCTTCTAGTGGTACGCTACAGCAGTGTTCCCCAACTCCAGTCCTCAGGGACCCCCAACAGGTCATGTTTTCAGGATTTCCCCAGTATTGCACAGGTGATGTAATTATCATCGGAGCCTCAGACATTGCCACAGGTGTTCTTACTACAGGATATCCTGAAAACATGACCTGTTGGTGGTCCCTGAGGACTGGAGTTGGGGATCCCTGCGCTAACTATAGGATATCCTGAAAACATGACCTGTTGGTGGTCCCTGAGGACTGGAGTTGGGGATCCCTGCGCTAACTATAGGATATCCTGAAAACATGACCTGTTGGTGGTCCCTGAGGACTGGAGTTGGGGATCCCTGCGCTAGAGCCCTGGACTCTGTTGAGCTCAAAGATTTTTGCACACATCCACATGAGTAAGGCCTCATGTCCACGGGCGGGTCGGAGTCTGCATGTGGGAGCCCACAGAGTAATCCGGCCCTGCCGGCAGCGGCGTCCACACGTACCTGACATCATCTTTCTTTTTCTGTACTGTGGATGGTCTGCACTGCGAGCTGTTGGACATGTGTAGTAGAGAATATATTTATATTCATTTCCTGCTTTTCACACAGATGGGCCCGCAGGTCGGACGTCTTCCATTGACTTCAATGGAAGCCATCTGTGCTAGAACTAGAAAGCTTGCTTTCTAGTGTTTTGCAGGACAGAAGTCTGGTTAGCTTTCAGTAGAGCATTGCAAGAAAGTGGTGAGACCTTTTCATGGATTCTGTAGATGTTTGATACGAGGCTTGCCAGTACTACCTAAACGAAACCGGCCCCCCCCTCGCGTATAGTGGGGGTGCTCTATGATTAAACCATTCTAGGCTAAGCTTGGGAATTATCATATCTGTACAATTCCACTTCGATTATTCCCAGACATCGCACCTTGTTTTACGACCGATTTTAGTAACTTTGATCTTTAGTTTATCCACATAGTTGCAAAAAAAAAAAGAATTGCGATATAACTGTCAAATTGTGCATTCATCACCTTGTGTGTTTTTTCCATCAGGTGGACACGCTAAAGGCCACAGCCATTCCACTGCTAAAACATTTTGGTATAGATGGGGAACATTTTGAGCTAAAGGTAAGATTTCACACCACTTTAAATAGTTGGATTAAAAAAAATATATATTCTCTATTTGCAGCAGTTGCTTTGTGTAGATGGTCTGCAGGCCTGGTCAGTGGTTCCTTGCTTTAAATTCATATCTAACTTAACCCTTTCCAATCCATTTATTTTTTCTCACCCATTCTCCCCAGCTCCAAATAAATTGGAGCTGGGGAAAATGGGTGAGAAAAAATACATTTTCCCTGCACCCTCCTGAACTGACAGAGTTCAGGAGGGTGCAGGTGCTCACTGCACCGTGGAGGGACCTGCTTACCTGTCAGGCATCTTCCGCATTCTCCTTCTGCCTCCCGTCTCGGCGATCATGTGACCGCTGGCGTCAGGTGGCACCTGACGGTCACATGATCGCCGGGCCGGGAGACAGAAGGAGAACGCGCAAGACGCCGGTCAGGTAAGCAGGTCCCCTCACGGTACAGGCTCCCGGCTCGGAGTTCATGTGACCGCCGGGGGTCAGGTAACACCGGCGGTCACATGATCGCCGGCCGTCCGGAATCTCTATGCATTACATAGCGCTAATTGAGCGCTATGTAATGTGTAAAGGAGAGTTAAAAACCCTTTCTGCCTTCTCCTAGGATGTCCTCGATGGGGACCAGTGCACAAGTGTATCTGCACCCGATGTGTCTGCCGATCGGGTGCAGATGCACTCCTGCACTGCAGTGTCGGGCCTGCCCCGACATTGGAGCTGTGGAGGAAAATGATGTCGGGGCAGGCCCGACATTGGATTGGAAAGGGTTAAGGCCTCTTTATACCAAATGGTCCTTCAAACTGCCAACAATCAGCGGTATGAAAAGTTGGCAAGAATGTGGGACAAAGGGTGCCGTGGTTTCCTAGCAACCGCTCTTGTAATGCCAAATGTAAATGTCACTATGAGCCGCTGTTATCAAGCAGGCCAAGGATTCTAATTGTTTTACCTTATCACAACAGATTGATGTTGTCACCGGGTCAGAAAACAATGGGAGCGCCGCCTCCTGCTGTACGTCCATATCTGACCGTGATGTCGGAGGCGCTTCAGCTCCTGTTCATTTGAATGGGAGCAAAGCTCTTTATGATGCTTCAACCTCCGATGACAACATCCGGCCTTGCTGGACAGCTAGTGGATCGCTGGGGCCCAGCGATAACTAGTGATGGTCCACAATAGAATGCGCCTGCATAACATCTTTAAGTCCTCATTGGGTCCATTGATGCCCATTTTTGGGGAGAAATATGTTCATTGACAAAAGCCACAAATGTTTTTTTGTATCAGGTGATTCTACTGCAGATTTATTTATTTATTTTTTTGTGTGTGTGTTTTTAATTTTTTCCCTTTTCTAGATTGTAAAGAGGGGGATGCCACCTGGGGGAGGTGGAGAAATAATTTTCTCGTGTCCAACCAGGAAGGTTCTCAGACCGGTACATATGACAGAGCCTGGCAAAATAAAGCGCATCCGAGGTGTGGCGTATCCTTTAATCAAGTGCTGTATACAAAGTTGGGGCTTCTTCACATGAACCATATTCTTGGGTGATGCGCACACAACTCATGCAAACACAAAAAAGTCCATTTTAAAATGGATTTAGTCAAACGAGTGTTTTTTTTTTTGTTTTGTCTTGTTTTCGCAGCATCGATGGAGGAAAAAAATCGCAGCATGTTATATTTTTGGGCGTACCGTCATAACTAGAGATGAGCGAGTATACTCACTAAGGCACATTACTCGAGCGAGTAGTGCCTTAGCCGAGTATCTCCCCGCTCGTCTCTACAGATTCGGGGGCCGGTGCGGGTGAGAGGTGAGTTGCGGGGGGGAGAGAGGGAGAGCGAGATCTCCCCTCCGTTCCTCCCCGCTCTCCCCCACCGGCCCCCGAATCTTTAAAGACGGGCGGGGAGATACTCAGCTAGGGCACTACTCGCTCGAGTAATGTGCCTTAGTGAGTATACTCGCTCATCTTTAGTCGTAACACCTCACCCATTGTTTTCAATGGGGCCTTGAAAGACCTGTCGTGGCACTCACATTCTGTGTGATGTGAATGCGATGCTCCCCATTGAAGTCAACGGGAGACTCTTGCGATCCTATATCGCACTTGAGTATCGCAGTTTCACAGAAGCGATGCAATTTCTTTTTTTTCTTTTGTTATTTAATAGCGCTTCGCTGTGAAAAACGCACGTTGCCAAATGTGATACTGGGCCAAGTTTGTTGGCTCATTATCGCGCCGGCTCATTTGAATGTAGCCTCACTGTGTTGACCCAAAAGCCTGATGATCCTGACAGTTCTAGGCTATAGGGGGACGTCGCCTCCTAAAACTGGAAGTGAAATAATAGAATTAGTGTCCAACCTGGCGCAGATAACTTCAGCTCTGGCTGCTGAACGCATGAGATGGCTCTTATGTAACACCCTGGGTGGAGATGGAAATGTTTTTGTTTCCATGCTTGGGTGTTCGGAGAGCGTTGTCTACTTATGTCATGGTCTCCCCCAGCTGTTCGGATTCTGGAGTCGACCCTCCATTTTCTTATATTACAATGTGAGATTTTATCTTTAACCCTTGGATAATAGATATTCTCTCCGAGTATCTCCACAAATTGGCAACAGAATCGTGGAGTCGGCAAGAAGCGTTCTGAATAAGTTTCTCCCGGATATTTATATACATACAGACCACCTTAAAGGGGCAAATTCTGGAAAGTAAGTGTAAAAACTTTCTGTACTTAAGCCCTTGTTTTTTTTGCTTTTCATCTTATTTCATAAGTAAAGTTGATCAACTCTATATTTTTTAGTATTTACTGGTTTTCCCCAAAAAAGACCCACCCCGATAGTAAGAGCTATCGGGATTTCGGGGAGGCTTGAAATATAAGACTTCCCCCGAAAATAAGACCTAGCTCAGATGCCCCACAAAAAAAAAGCACAATACTCACCTGCTCCGCGGCGTCCTGATGGTCTTCGGCAGCTCTGCGTTAAGCTGCGTCCTCCTCATCTCACAGCGGAGCTTCTGCTGGTGACGGGGCTTTAAATAACCCGCCTCCAGCAAAGCGAGCGCTGTGATTGGCTAATTGAGTGCTGGCAGCCAATTACATGCGCTCAATGAGCCAATCACAGCCATTCAGGGAATAACATCACTGAATGTCTGTGATTGGCTCATGAAGTGCCGAATGTGATTGGCTAATTGAGTGCCGGCAGCCAATCACAGCGCTCGCTTTGCTGCAGGCGGGGTATTCAAAGCCCCGTCACAAGCAGAAGCTTTACTGTGAGACGAGAAAGACGCAGTGCCACTGCCGAGGACCATCGGGACGCCGCGGATCACGTGAGTATAACGCCCCCACCCCTGAAAATAAGACACTCTGCCCTTTTTGGGGCAAAACAATAATATAAGACAGTGTCTTATTTTGGGGGAAACACTGTTAGTTTTGCTGCATGGTTTGGGGAGTAGTTGTGTGGAATTTTTTATTTTTTTTGTTTGTATTTCATTCATGTGAAGGACATCCATGGTATTTGTTTTATTTCTAGGTCTCCTGGCTTTGGTCTTTCTCTTGTGGCTGAAACGACTGAAGGCTGTGTAATTAGTGCTGAGCTTGCATCAAGCCCGCAGGGGCAAGGGGCGACTGTACTACCAGAAGATCTGGGCAAGAACTGTGCTAAGCTACTCTTGGAAGAAATCTATAGAGTAAGTAGACTTCAGGTGGAAAGTACCATTGGCATGTGTGTTTCTGGATATGTTCTTCAGTGTTATTCATACAGTCTGACAATATGCCATTACACCAGACTTAAGGTGAAAGGTGTCCATGCTAAATTGGCTTTATGAAAATACATAGACTGCAGTTTGGCCTTTCTCTAGCTCTACTGAACACATCATGGGATCACACACAGAATTAGACCCATATCAATCTCAGAATTTCCTAATGCAGCGTTTTAACCCCTTAGTGACCGCCCTATAGTGTTATGTCCTGCAGCTGCAGGCCGTGTCTGGAGGGAGATTGCACTGCGACCTCTCTCCATATATTGCGGATGTCAGCTGTTTCTTACAGCTGACACCCGTGAACAACAGCCCCAACAAGCCGCGTTGCTGATCGGGGCTGATAACCCTTTTAAATGGCCACCGTTTTGCCTCCTTAATGCAAAATTGCGTCCTGGCGTGATGACTGCGGGTGTCCTGACCTGAACTCTGAGTGTCATACATTCTTATGATGCTCAAAGTTCATGTCAGGAGACTCACAAACTGAGATCCCTAATACCCGCACTCCGGTACTAGGGACACAAGACAGCGGCCTAAATACGGTATTTTCCCAGCCTAAGATGGAGCTTTGTAGACTCAAAACATGTGTAAAGGCCCATTTACACGCAAAGACAATCTTTCAAACAATTGAAAGATTGACCGGTTTAGCGATCATTTTGCATAAAGTGTTAATGGACACTAATGTCCATTAACGTTTTATCAGCTTCATTTGCGTCTAAAATGGTATCCGGGAGCTGTTTGCAGAGCACAGCCTGTGGGCTGGGCTCTGCACACTGCTGCATTGTTCTCGCACCGGCTGTCAGCAGAAAATATGTAATCTCCAACTATCGTGCAGAACACTGCGTGCGATCCCTGTTATTCTTCTCTCCGGTCGAACAATGGATTTTAAGCTCACCATAAAATCGTTGTTCAGCCGAAGAGTAAATGATGGCCGCGTTTGCACGCAACGATGATTGCTCATATTCCATCGTTTGAATGAATTTTGAGCAATCATCGTTGCGTGTAAATGGGTCTTAAGATGGGAATATACCCATCTAAGGACATTTTATATCTGATGGATGTGGGTCCCACCTATCTCCAGAATGGCGGTCCCCAACCTCTGTCCCACCTGGTGAGACAACTTCATCCAAATGGAGCTATATGGCCGTTCTCTTCTTAAGGAGTTACCTTAAAAGCCGATCTGTGACTATCATAGAAGTACAAAGTGTAATTCTGTGACCACCTCTCCTTGCACTTTCCACCTGGACACAGGACCTGCATCAGTCAGACATTTGTGGCATATCCAAGTGCGTTTTGTTTTTTTCTTCTTGCCTTTTCCATGTTCTTCGATGAAATGGAGCACACCCTTATGGTGTTGACTAATGTTACCTTTTAGCCAAGGCATGTAACACCAGAGGGAAAAATGCCTGTAGGACTGATAAATAAGGTTTTCTGTAGCTTTGCACACCAGGGAAGGCTTCCAGAGCTCTGCAAACTAAATCTGTACTGACTAGCCCTGGAACGCTCCCTACATTACCTTCCAAGTATCAGCGTCTGCTTGGCTCAGCTTTCAAGCGTTGATGGAAAGGCTTTGTTTTTCTGGCTTTATTCCTGCAGAGTTCTCTTATGCCACACGGCTGCTTCGTTGTAACATAATTTTCCCGCTACATGCAGGGTTACTAGAAAAGAACGACACTTTCAAAGCTTTATAGTAACCAAATACTCAAGTGTTTGTTTGTTTTTTTTTCCTTTAACCCCATAGTGACTGCCCATATGCCTTTTTACGATTATCACTAAGGGGCCTTATTCCGATGCGTACGCCTGTTTCAGCGCTGCATTAGACGCCTGACACTGGTCTCCCTTGCCAGAGGATCAGTGCTTGGCTTTCTGATGTTCCACTGTCTGACAGCCAGGATCCAGCTCTAACGGCTGGAAGTGGGGATACCTCCAATTCCAGCCATTTAACTCTCGCAGAGGGGAGCTTCATTTGTTAATTATTGTACCCCTGTGATCTGACCATGGGTTTACAATATTTGCTACGGCCCCTGGGTTGCCATCTATGGTGGCCTATGAGGCCAAGTCAGAGTCTCACAGGCAGTATTAATACACTGCAGAACTGAAGTATAGCAGTGTATTATAGGAATGATCATTGTTCATGAAATTCGCTTTCCCTAGTGGAACAAAAGTTAAAAAAAAAAGGTAAACAAGTCAAAACCCCAGCATACACACAGCACCATGGGTGGGGTGGGGAGGTTGTGGGGAAAATGTAAGGGTTTTTGAATGGTGAAGCAAGAAATTTTTTTGTGTGTTTTTAGTGTTAAAAAAAGTTGCAAAACATAGAAAAACCAGTATAAATTTGGTATCCATGTAATTATACTGACCCACAGAATTTTTAGACCATACGGTGAACGTCTTAAAAGTATGCCAGAATTGCAGATTTCCTTAATCTTGCCTCTAGAAAACAAATTAAATAAAAAGGTGAACAAAATGTTATACTTTTATCCTAAAAATAGGATCAATTTAGACTAGAGTTCATCCTGTAAAAAGTTATTCAATGCACTATATGTAATTCAAAATAATGCCATTTAAAAATGCAACTTTTCCCACAAAAACAAGCACTCATACAGCTAAGTCTTCCGGGCTATGTTTCACTATAGGAGCTGCAGAGCACACTGCCATAAGCTGTGGCAGTGTGCTCTGCCTGCACAGACCCACACAGAGCAGTGCAGGACTTTGAAAAACAGAAGCAGGAAGATATTGCCGATCTGCCGGCAATCTCCTGTTTCTATTTTCAAAGTCTTGCACTGCTTTGTTTACAGGTTGCCATAGAGACCATCAGCTTGTCAGAAGCCAGCCGATTGCCTCTGTGGCAGGGAGAGCTGGTGCTTGGTTATCAGAGGATAGCCAGGAACCAGCTCTGCACAGCAGAGAATGGAGAAAACCTCCGATCTCTGCTGTGTTGACCCTTTACATGCCGCGGTCTATGCCACTGCAGCATGTAAAGGGCTGACAGAGGGAGGGGGCTCCCTCTGTCAGAGGATAGCCGGGCATCAGCTCTTAAACAGCAGAGAATGGCGGAAACTGCCGATCTCTGCTGTGTTAACCTTTTATATGCTGCAGATCAGTGTGTTGTGTCGTAGCCTACCGATCTACACTAATACACAGTATGTATCAGGTAGAATTATTGTGGCCAGCTTTGTTCGGGCCCGAAGGAATGCTTAAAGGTCTAAAATGGGCCTGTCATTAAGCGGTTATGTTTTTGTGACTAAGGTTGTGTTCACACGGGACGGATACGCTGCAGTGTGTTGCAGAATTTCCGCAGGACAGTTAATAAACCGTTCTGAAATCTGCAAGACACAAAGTTGCTATTTGTTGCGGATCTCATGGCGTTCTTCTCATCTTGCGGTATGTCTTTTTCGGGGCGGATTTTTAATGCGATCTTGATTTCTGTTCATCTACTTGACTACGTCTTTGGAAGAACAATGTAGATCTGCACTAAAACCCTCAATGCAACCAACCCCCACGGAAACACTTGGGGATTTGGCTTTTAGATTACCTCTGTTAAATTCTGCAAACTATAGAATGACGGAGGGCAGCACCAATCCTCAGGATACAACCAGGAAGCAGAAAACTTGTATAACATCCTTTTATTCATAACAGAAGATCCAGTAGGTACAAAAGCATGGCAACGTTTCGACGACTCCCGTCGTCCTTGCGAAGCTTGACAAAGACGACGGAATCGTCGAAACGTTGCCATGCTTTTGTACCTACTGGATCTTCTGTTATGAATAAAAGGATGTTATACAAGTCTTCTGCTTCCTGGTTGTATCCTGAGGATCGGTGCTGCCCTCCATCATTCTATAGTTTACAGTTCTTGTTGGATTCTTTATATCCAGGATCCGGAAGGCGAGCATGGCGAGTATTCAGCAATTCCTCCACATCCGCAACGCGGTGTTTTATGTTTGGTGCTGCCTTTTAACGACACTTATTGCACTCTGTTAAATTCTGCTGCAGAAAAAGCCACTAATACGCTGCTTTTCCGTAACCTTAAAATGTGCTCCGCAAGCACAATTACACAGCAGATCTTTTCCACTCCGTATAGATGAAAAATCACAAATTCATTAATTTCTCTGGGATGTTAAAACGCTGCGAATCGTACCCCAGAGATTCCGCAGTGGACATTCCACAGAGTGTCCGCTGAACGTAGCCTTGGGTTGTATTCACACTTCTGTTGGGGCTTTCAGTTATATTTCAGTTCCTCTGTTCCGTCTCTCGGCGGTAACATTTGTTCCACTTTTTGTTTTTATGAAAATACGTTAAAATAAATGGGGGAAATAACTGAAAAGTTTTATTTCCGTTTCTCTGCTCCAAAAACTGACCAGAGAGACAGAATGAACTGGCAGCCCTAACGGAAGTGTGAGCGCACCCTTGGAACGTATAACTATTTCTGAGCCTTTTCACAAACCCGATCCAGGTGTCTTCCAGAACGTGATGCTGACCTCGTGAGAAGCTGCAGTCACAAAAACGTTCATCCCAACTCTAAGCTACTACGTATGTCGTGTCTACTGTACCTGGTCAACAGTTTGGTTCTATAGAATGTTGAAAATGTCCATTTCTTCTATAGTAAGCCTGTATTTTAAATTGAGGAAGATGTAATAACTCTTAGTAAATAAGCATGCCTGAAGACTGTAGCATTTGTTTCCCATTAACCCTTTCCAATCCACTGTCTGACCTCTGAAGACATTATGATTTAAGGCTTTACAGCTCCGATGTTGGAAGACATCCGTCGGGGTTGTCTTACTGTATATTGCCAGCCTCTCTGCTGTCGGAGCCTATCCATCGTGTCACCTCATGCAGTACTGGGTTTAGTCAGCAGATAGCGCCGTTGTATAACAGCAGAAAAAGAAGAGTAAGCCCCCTAGGAAAACCAGGATACAAATTGGATTGGAAAGGGTTAATCTCTCTGCGGCTTTTTTTTTTTTGTCTGCTTCCAGTACTTTTTTTTCCCCCCAAAAAATGCTTTTATCCGCATGCTTTTTAGAGGCTGTAACTATTTTTAACAGTTTTTTTTGTTTTTTTTTTTAAAATGGACATAGACCTGCGATCATATGATCGCTCTAATACGTTGCAGTACGTCTGTACTGCATTGTGTTATCGCTGCTGCTGTAGCGATCATATTCCTTGGCAAACTTTGACACCAGACAATGATGTCCAGTTGCCATGGCAAACCATCAGCCATCCGCGATGACATTGCAGTAGGCCGGGTAACCTCACAGAGGGAGTGTGCATCTTAATATAAGGGGTTAACGGCAGGGATCAGTGTTTATACTGAACCCCGCTGGTGCAGTGGGAGGTCAGCTGTCAGTCACAGATAGCTTCCACTACAGATTACACAGGCTCTGCTTCTAAGCCCGTGCCATGCACTGAGCATAAGTTAACGTTCTCTTGCCATAAGTACCAGGCAGCCAGGATAAACTTATGTTTTGTGTCGTTAAGGAGTTCTAATCTGTGGAGGAAAAAAAAATCGTCTTCTATTTTTCTTAATCATTTTCTACCTTGCAAGAAATGTAGAGGAAATATTTTATATGTAGTTTGGTTATTGAGCATTGTATGTGAATCAGGTAGTAGACACAGAGTGGAAGTCACACACTTCAAAGTCTTAAAGGGAATCTCTCGCCTACTTTTAGCCCTAGAAGCTTATTTTATAATGGCAGGACTACCTAGTGCACCACTCGGTGCACAGCAGCGGTGGCTTCCAGTGCTCGCACCTAGGGCGGAGGGAAGTATAAAACATCCCCAGACTCGGCAGGGCACCTACTCTCAGCCCATAAGCTTAGCTCATAGGGCTAAAAGTAGGCGACAGTCTCAGACTACAGCACTGCTGGTCATAGTCTGGGAGTGCTAAAAAGGATTGTTACTTTCCTGCATTTGCAAATAGGCGAACTCTTCTTATTCCGAGAAGAGTCTGGAACACCAATTGGCAACTTTAATTTGTTTTTAAAAGCCTTGACCAGGATTTGAGAAAACCTGACTGCTCTCTTCCTAGAACAGCGCCACACATGTCCACGGGCTGTATCTGGTATTGCAGCTCCTCTCCATTGAAGTGAATGTGAACAAGTGTGACGCTGTTTTTGCATGTTTTTCTAATCTTAACCTCGTTAAATTACCCCGGAAATGCTACAATTGCACCACCTGTTGGAATAATCTGTGCATATACGGCTTGCACAGAATTGCCTGTGCACCAGTACAGAGACAGCAGACAACCTAGATGGCTGCACTGGTGATAATGATGTCATGGCAGAAGTACGTACAGCGCCAGGAAATACCACCAAATTGTCCCTTTTCTCCTGTCTTTGCTCACATCATAAATGAGCAGTATCCAGAATGTTAGAGGGGTGCGAGGAGTGTTTCATAAGATGTTGTGCAAAGCGCTGGTTAACATTCTGTTGTTACAGTGAAGGCAACCTCACTTGTATTTGGTTTCAGTTAATAAATACCAGTAAGGCTGCTTGCCCAGAAAGCATAGCAAACTGGTGTGGGGATGACACCGTGGGCATTAAAGTATAGGACGGGGTCGAGGAGACATTGTTCCAGACAGGGAAGGCTAGAAGGGAGCTCCTACGTTATAATGCCAGGTATGCTTCATACGCCTCATCTGTTACTAAATGTTTCCTGATGCCTTTTTCCTACATGTTGCCTTATAGTCTTACAGCTTTAGAGACTTTCAGTACAAAGAATAAGTATCTTCCTCCTCGGTGAGTACTTGGATGTGTTCTAAGCGGTCTCTACTTTTGTGCTTGAGCTGAAGTAGACCAGCTTCCCCCCCCCCCCCCCCCTCCCATCAAGCACTGTACCCAGGCAGGATGCCTTCTAGGGAAACCAGGTTGTTTGGGGGTTAAAAGCTGCTGAAAGTTTTACCAACTTTCTAAATATGTTTTTTGCTTTTGCCTATGTAACAGTGTCTAAAGTTTTCGTAAATGATTGGCAGGGATACAATGTTCTGGAGGGTTGGCTACTGACTGCATTCGTTAATTGTGTGAGCAGCAGGACGTTTGCCGTAGTACCCTGGAAGTGGGCGCCATGTCTCTTGTAATCAGTATCTGTGTTGTTGACGCCGCAGTGTGTCATAGTTTGTTGTGTAATCTGTTGTATCATTAACTAAAGTTATCCGAGTTCAGTGAATTGCACATTTAGGAGGAAGATGGGCATAGATGTGAGATGATGGTCTACCGAAAATGGCGTTTAGTGTGTGTTCTCCCTGCTTTTTCTGGTTTTGGTGACAATCGGATAGTTGCAATCCAAAGAGTTTTCTCTTCCATACAGCCCCTTCCTCATTAGCTTAGTCTGACAAATCAGAAAAAAGTACTGTTCAGCCAATAAATGGTTACCGATATGTCTAGCCCAAGGCCAGCTTCCATCCGGGCTGCAGTCGTTAGAAATTCTTGACCTTAAGGCCCAATGCACATGGGCATGTTTGCATTGCGGAATCCGTAGCGGGTGTCTCCGGATTCCACTGCAAATACTGCCGATAGACATGCTATAGAAAATCGCTTTTTCTTGTTCACGAGTGGAAATGAATTGTGATTTTTCTTTTTTTCCACTTGTGGATGGAAAATGGCAAAATGTCCTATATTGGAGTGGATGGCTTCCATTGAAGTCAGTTGAAACTGTCCAATCTGCGGATAGGCCGCGGAATCCGTGTCATCGCCTACTGAGGCAGCAGCGTTATCTGTACTGCACATGTGCATCGGCAGCACATCCACATTACAGATAAAGAACACTGTGGATTAGTCGGCCACTTTCAGATTCAATAGTCTAAAGGTAGCCATACACATTATATGTATATCAGCCAAACCTGCTGATTTTTAGCAGGTCCAACTGGTCATGTAATGTCAAGAGGCCTTCATATACCTTCCACTAATGGCAGATGTCCGGGCTGATGAGGTTCTTGCAGTTGGACGACTTGTTCCCGGTGAGATAAACCGCCCCCACAGGTACCTGGCCGTGGCTTCCTCTCCGATCAGAACACATGCACACCTGGGGATGTCAGGTGAAATAACTGTTGGGCCAAATGAGCTTTTGATGGCAATCTAATGTGTATGGCCATCCGTAGTGTACATGGTCTAATAGTAAATCTGTCCCAGTGTCTTTAACTGCACATCAGGGAGACCAGACAGACAATCAGGCTGCCTGCAGTAGGAAAGCTGAGAGGACTGTTGCCCAACTCTGCTTCCTTATATACCTCTGGGTAGTCGTAGCCTCGGAGTAACATGAACTCGTCAGAATGCGGCTGAGGTTTGGAGCATTTGCTGAGTAGGCATACAGTATGCCAGTATTTTTAGAGGGCACGGTGTCTCGAATACTTGCTTGCTCCTGACAATGCAACCTGCAGCAGCTTGTGGGGTTACTTTGAATAGAATTTTCCATTCTCCTCACTCTTATATTAAACTATCCATTACGCTTGCATAGTGACTGACCTTTACCTTGGGAACACAGGGGTTGAGTTAGAATAGAACTATGACTGCATCTGACTGAAGTTTGTTTGGCCTTCCCCTTGTAGGGTCTTCCTAATGGTAGGTACCTCTGTGCTTCCTATTTGTGAGCCCTACAGGGCGCAGACATTGGTGTCAATGAGTATAACCTGTGCCTAGTGCTGCAAAATGTATTGATACAACATAATGCTACATTATAATGTGTTTTGCTAGACCTTTACTTTAGGGATACTTCGGTTTCACAATGTAACATATATTGCAGAATACATTATTTTTTTTTCTCTAGGTTTTGCCCCTTTTCCCATGTTCTTAAAGCCACCTTCCGGCCTGGACGAATGAAGGTGGCTGAACCACTTCTGAGTGTGTGATGCACACTGTGCATAGTATTCATCCATAGTCTGTGGCCGGACTGAAATGCGTGTGTGTGTATTTGCACGCACATAATCGTAGCGTTTTTTTGTAGCATGAACGGTGCTTTTTTGCGGGCGTATCGGCATAATTTACCATACTTTTTTGTACGCAAAACATCTGCATTTGTGTGTGGCAAAAAAATACTCAAAGATTCAGAAATAGTTAATTAGTCGGAGTTCCAGATGTCTTCTTTTTCCCGTGCAATTACGCGGTGTTTCACGCATCTCCTAGTGCATTTTGTGTGCATTTTCACATCCCCGTTGGTTTCTATGGGTATTTTTGGTGTGCAAATGCGCCGGAAAATAGAGCGTACTGCCTTTTTAAAAAAAAAAATATATTTTTTTTTCTGCGCGAACAAAATGTGCAGGAAAACTACAGGCATTGTGACTCTGGCCTAAGACACTACATCTGCTTTTATTGAGCAGCGCTGCCCATGTGAGCAGCTGTAGGAGCAGCATGTAGTGTCTTAAGGTGCATTTAGATGGAACGACTGTCGTTCAAACGAGCAAAAGTGCATAATAATCATTCAGTTTAAATGTGAGGAACGAGAATCATGTGATTTCTCATTTGTCGTTCAGTTTCAGCTTGCATGAAAATCGGCTCGTGCGCTTATTGTGCCGTTGACACACTGATCATTCAGGGTTTCACTTGGGAATGTGAAACCCTGAATGATAAGTGCACAACAATTGCAGGAATCTCAATGTGAATGGCGCAATCTAAACTGGCCACTGACCGCGAATGAGAATCGCGTTCAGTGTAAAGGGACCATTCGATTAGTTATGCACAACGTGCATCGGACAGTCAGAGAAGTGGTTCGGGGAGCGTTGCTTAAGTTTCTAGTTCCCAGCAATAAAACTGAGATCGTGTTTTTGGGTTGTTTTTTTTTTGTTTGTTTTTTTGTTGTTTTTTTTTTTGCAATGTTCCAATGTCACCACTAGGGGGCAGTGTAGTCAATGCTCAGCTTGGACATTAGGCTGGATATTACAACAAAACAAACATGATTGCTTCTGGTAGAACTGTTGATTCGTAATCACTCTTTGCTTCTCCCTTATTTGTATCTTGATTTTATGTCTTAAGTTTAACTATGATCTCTTGGTTAAGTAAAAAAATTTCCTGCACCTTTTGTTTGCCAGTAGACTTTGTGCTTTCATCGCCTGTTCACCTCCTGCCTATCCTTGTGGCCTGCGTTCTCTAATCCTGCCGTGACTCATATGTTTGTTTGCAGGGAGGATGCGTGGACTCCATAAATCAGAGTTTGGTTCTTCTCCTCATGACCCTTGGACAGCAGGATGTTTCCAAAGTCTTGCTTGGACCGTTGTCTCCTTACACGTAAGTTGTCTTGCAGCGAGTTCATTCTTTTACCATGATATTGTGGCTTGAGGGTCTCGGATAATATATGATGTTCTTTGGAACTGTTCTGTAGAGCGGATCCTCATGGCCTGGTGCGGAGTCCAAGAATGTGAACTGTCCTTTTTCGGTTATCATGGTACCGGTGCTGTATATGTGTAAGGTACAGTACTGTGATAACTGAAGAATGGTGGTGCCATCAAGAGACTGGCTGCTCAGGGTCTCAATATACAGGACATGGCTCTCATCAATGTAGTAAGACTTGGCTGGACTTCCTTCCTTCTCTCATAACTTGTATTGAACCTGTTTGGATGAACCTTCCTGAACTAAAAAATGCCGAAGCTGTCAAACCCGGCCGCAGGGCGATGCCAAGACACGGAGGGCGGAATCGCTCTTGCTTTACGATAAACTGAGAAGTCCTATATATTGTATACTTGAACTTGTCTCTGTTCTGTGTGTGTACTTGGCAGGATTGAGTTTTTGCGACATCTGAAGAGCTTTTTCCAGATCATGTTTAAAATTGAAAGCAAGACGTTAGAAGAGCGTAAGGGAGCCGAGAAAGTACTGATGACCTGCGTCGGCGTTGGATTTTCTAATCTCAGCAGGACCATAAAATAATGCAGCCAAGTTCTCTTTGGGATCGTTCTGACAGTTGTACTCCATGTTCCAGAGCCCGAATCTGGGATTTGCTGCGTCACTTGGGAAATGGAAAGAAGCAAAAACAGGACTTGAATTTCCAAATTAATATGACTCGAGCTAATGGAAGCTCCACAATAACACCCTGACCTCGAATCGCCGCTCGGCATCCAAGCCTATGTCACCAACTAGTCATATAAACCTCTGACAACATAAATGATTTTTTTTACAAATGTATTTATATTCCCGGTTGCCCATCTGGTTGGGATACACCCTTGGATATGTAAATATTTTGTTGGGATCAGATATTTTACATGGTTTTATGTAAATATGTTATGCTTTTAAACCCTTTTTGTTTTTATTTTGGTCATTGTTATGTTACATAGTAACATAGGTTAGCCTGAAGAAAGACACCTGTCCATCCAGTTCAGCCCCCCCACCCCCATTGTTGATCCAGAGAGAACATATTGGTATATTTATTCTGCTCTATCTGCAGGTAACAACAATTCGTAACAGTCCAAGGAAGTAATGCTGGGTCACTTATACAAGAATACTTCCCCCTGCATTAAATGGTCTGACATGTTCATGAGCTCCTGCAGCCCCCGACCCCCAGGGATGATTCACTGCTTTCTTCATATACTGTTTCTAAGATGAAAGCGGTCAGTCGGTGATGGGGCAGCCAGAGTTTGTGACTATTCACACCTCACGGTATGGGAAGGACTACTTTCTGTGTAACAATTGATAAACTCTGACTTGTATGAAAAGTATCACTGCTTAAAAAAAGTGACTGTTCTGCACTCAGGGGGGCGCTGTCAGTAGTGGCCCTCAGTGCAGAGTAGATGGGGTGACAGGTTCCCTTTAATAAATTGAAGAACTTGACCTTCTTGTAGATGATTCGTACAGAAACTGGAAGGAATCTGTCATTACATTTCTAATAAGCGATTGACTAATAAAATGGCTTAGGTTTTCATGTCTAATTGTGACCATGGCAGATGCAATTACATCGAATCAAAGGTTTGGCTAATCTAGTCTCTGTGGTATTGTGAAGTACACATGTTTTTTAGTTTATTTGTTATGTCTTTCTCCCTTTTTGTGCCAAGGGCTTACGTTATTGCTTACTGCAGCATATAATTACACTTACAAAAACAGAAGGGGAAGAAAAAAAAAACTACGCTCATGCTTTTTTTTTTTTTCTTCTGTATATTTATAAGCATTTTTACACTGTTTAATCAGCCTATTCTGTATACCCGTATATACGCGAGTATTAGCCGAAGAAGTATAAGCTGAATCAATAAGTTTTACCACACAAAAATGGTAAAACTTATTGACTCGAGTATAAGCTGAGCTATATTTGAGTATATACTGGGTAAAAAAAAAATTAAAACACACAACTCACCTCCCAGCCGGGGTCTGTGTCTCCGACACGATGGTCTCCCCGATGGTGCGGCAAGCTATGTAATTCTCCCTGCTGTCATATCTCTGCTCGGCTTTGAATTTTCCCACCGTCAGCAGCGCTCAATAAACCAGTCACTTACTTACAGACGAGGGAGCTTTTTAAGCATAAAAAAAATTGTGGTTAAAAACTCGGTTTATACTCGAGTATATACTGTACTTTTTTTTTTTTTTCTTTAGAGAAGGAGAAGCTGTTAGTAGGAAATTTTGTACTCAGATACTGCATAGCTGTAGACAGAGCTCCTTTCTGCATTGCAGGGCTGTTTCCATTATAACAGTTTATTTTGCTGATCTTTATTTTATCGGTTTATATACACTTTGCCATCACAGCTGTGTTTTATAAGGCTCCTGCATTCTGTGTTGTGGTGCTGTCTGAGGAGAAGCCGTTCTGCACTGTGGATGGCGTCTCCTTTTCAGATCGCACCCACTGGAGCCGATGCAATGTCTGTGTCTCTGTGTATCAGGTTGTGACATGACTCCTCAGGTACTGAGCCACTGTTGCAGTGCATTCAGTCCACGTGTGAGCAGGTGTGATCTAAAGAGGGGAAGCCAGCAGTAGAGGAATAGTCTGCAGCACAGAGCATCTTCTCTTCATATAGAGCTGGGATACAGGAGGCAACAAGAGCCTTATAAAATGAAGCTGTGGTGGGAAAGTGTAAAATAAAAATAAAAATCTGCGTTAATAAACTGTTATGTGAACGACTGTGCTTGCAGTAGACATGACAGTGCAGACATGATGCAGAAGGAAACTCTGTAGTAAGCTATGCAGTAGCTGAATATGGATTTCTCTAGCAACGGCTTCTCTAAGCGGCACAGTGGTTTTCTATAAAACATGTACAGAATAGGCTGATTATAAGCATTTTTACAATGTTTAATTGCCTATTCTGTACCTTTTAAAAAAAAAAAAAATGAAATTACAGTGTATCTTAAAGAAGAAATCCTGTAAAAGTAATCTTCTCCCAAGTCATGGCTATGTGAATTTTAAGTTTAGACCACCAGTGATTTCCAAACTGCAAATGGTCGTAGTGTGGTTGACCACCCTTATATCAGTAGTCACATTTCTGAAGGCTTTGAGTTTAGCAGATCCTCAGTAGACTGAGCAAATCACAGTGATTGGGTTTAGGTGCCTAGAAAGAAAGTATTTAGCGTAACAAGTTCCAAACGCAGAGCAACTGTAATAGAAGGTACTACTGTTGACCAATACTTCATCTGTGGGTTTAAAGTGACCCTCCGGGCCTGGACGAACAAAGATGGCTGCACCAGCTTCTTTGACTACCTGATGCACAACATTAGTCTAAGACACTATGCCTGCTTGGTTTGGCCAGTGCTGTTCACAGGAGCAGTTCTGGCCGGTCCGCTCACCATGCAGTGTCTTAGACCAGGGTTCCCCAACTCCAGTCCTCAGGGACCCCCAACAGGTCATGTTTTCAGGATTTCCTCAGTATTGCACAGGTGATGTAATTATTGTCGGTGCCTCAGACATTGCCACAGGTGTTCTTACCATAGGTTATCCTGAAAACATGAGCTGTGGGGGTCCCTGAGGACTGGAGTTGGGGACCCCTGTCTTAGACTACCAATGCGTGCTGTGCACAGTGTGTATCAGGTAGTCAGAGAAGTGGTTCAGCCATCTTTGTTAGTCCAGGCCTGTAGAGTCACTTTAATCATCCAGGGATGGTAGTGATGTGGGCAAGTACACTTTTTGAGGCTGAAACCTATTGCTCATTATATCTATGGATCGTACAATTTGGAGTGAAGACCAGCCTCCTTCTCACACAGGCACGTGTCTAAGCCGCATGGTGGATAAAGAGGAAAGCTGTATAGGAATGAAACTGTACTAGTTTGTCATTCCACAATTAAAATCTGCCCGTGGACATAAGGCCTAAAGCACATCACACTGTGCGATTTGCAAAGCAAGTGCGATGTGAGGTTTCCCATGGGAAACGCTTGCCGATCCTCTAATGCACCTGAAAGCCACGCAGAAGGATCACTACTTCACAGAAGTGATGGGAGGCGTTTCAGCCAGAAAAACTCCTCACATCCACGTGAAAACACAAGTTGTGTGAGTAACCCCCCAGATTCAGCTCCATTCTTTGTACGCTTTGGGGCACAGCGTTTTTAATTATTTAATTTGGGGTTGTTGACTTTAACCCCTTAGTGACCAAGCCTGTTTATGCCTTAATGACCAGGCCAAATTTTGCAAATCTGACACGTGTCACTTTAGCATGGAAAAAGACCAGAAAGGTTTTGCATCTCCAAGCGATTCTGACATTGTTTTATCGCCACATGTTGTACTTCATTTAGGTGGAAAAAAAAGACCGATAGAATTTGTGTTTATTTATTAAAAGCGCCAAAATTGGGAAAATTTTGAAAAAATCGTCATTTTTTCACATTTCCAACTGCAATATCTCAAATATGTGCAAACATAATATAGAAATTTTTGCAAAGATTTATATTTCCATCCGTTTACTTTATTTTGGGCGCACATTGGAAAAACTTTCGGGTTTTTTTTAACCATTTAGGAGACATACAAATGTAACATTACTTTTCAGCATTTTGAGGAACACTTTGTTTTCCTACACCAATCCAAGATTGGAAAGGCTCATAGGAGTCAACATGATAGATACCCCCACAAGTGACCCCATTTTAAAAACTACACCGTTTAAGGTATTCACTGAGGGGTGTCATGAGTATTTTAACCCCACAGTTTTTTTTCAGGAGTCAATGCAATTTAGAAGAGAAAAACAAAAATTTCATATTTTTGCAAATATGTCATTTTAAAGACAGGACTTTTTTCTATAGTACACATGAAAATTAGGATTTGCACCCCAGAATGGATACCCCTGTTTGTCCCGTGCTCAGAAACATACCCATTGTGGCCCTAATCTTACGTTTGGATGCACAATGGGGCCCAAAATGAAAGGAGCAATCGGTGGCTTTCGGAACAGAAATTTTGCTTGAAGGAGATTTAGGCCCCATTGCCCACTTGTAGAGCCCTTGAGTGACCAAAACTATGGAGAACCCCCACAAGTGACCCCATTTTGAAAAGTAGACCCCTTAACGAATTTATCTAGGGGTATAATGACTTTTTTGACTTCACAGTTTTTGAATGAATCTAAGCCAAGCCGAAGGAAAAAAATTACAATTTTCATTTTTTTGGTAATTCTGTCATTTTAAAAGCAGTTTTTTTGTACAGCACATATATGAATGAAGACTTGCACCCCAAAATGGATACCCCTGTTTCTCCCGTGCTCAGAAACATACCCATTGTGGCCCTAATCATATGTCTGGATGCACAATGGGGCCCAAAATGAAAGGAGCAACCGGTGGCTTTCGGAACAGAAATTTTGCTTGAAGGAGATTTAGTCCCCATTGCCCACTTGTAGAGCCCTTGAGTGACCAAAACGATGGAGAACGCCCACAAGTGACCCCATTTTGAAAAGTAGACCCCTTAACGAATTTATCTAGGGGTAGGATGACTTTTTTGACTTCACAGTTTTTGAATGAATCTAAGCCAAGCCGAAGGAAAAAAAATACGATTTTCATTTTTTGGTAATTCTGTCATTTCAAAAGCAGTTTTTTTTGTACCACACATATATGAATGAAGACTTGCACCCCAAAATGGATACCCCTGTTTGTCCTGTGCACAGAAACATACCCATTGTGGCCCTAGTATTACGTCTATATGCACAATGGGGCCCAAAATGAAAGGAGCAACCGGTGGCTTTCGGAACAGAAATTTTGCTTGAAGGAGATTTAGGCCCTATTGCCCACTTGTAGAGCCATTGAGTGACCAAAACGATGGAGAACCCCCACAAGTGACCCCATTTTGAAAAGTAGACCCCCTAACGAATTTATCTAGGGGTATAATGACTTTTTTGACTTCACAGTTTTTGAATGAATCTAAGCCAAGCAGAAGGAAAAAACTACGATTTTCATTTTTTTGGCAATTGTGTCAATTTAAAAACTGTTTTTTTTGGAAAGTGTACATAGGAATGAAGACTTTCACCCCAAAATGGATACCCCCATTTGTCCCGTGTTCAGAAACATACCCATTGTGGCCCTAATCTACTTAAAGGAAACATAGCTAGGCCTATAATGGAAGGAGCACCCGTTGGATTTCAGGGTACAACGGAATAAATTCCAGTCCCCATTGCCCACATGTAGAGCCATTGAGCGTCCAAAACGATAGAGAACCCCCACAAATGACCCATTTTAAAAACTAGACCCCTTAACAAATTCATCTAGGGGTGTACTGCATATTTTGACCCCAAAGTATTTGAATGAATCTAAGCAAAGCAAAAGGAAAAAATTACGATTTTCATTTGTTTGGCAATTTTGTCAATTTAAAAACTGTTTTTTTTGTACAGTGTACATAGGAATGAAGACTTTCACCCCAAAATGGATACCCCTGTTTGTCCCCTGTTCAGAAACATACCCATTGTGGCCCTAATCTACTTACAGGACACATGGCTAGGCCCATAATGGAGGGAATGCCCGCTGGATTTCAGGGCAGAACTGAATAAATTCAAGGCCCCATTGTCCATTTATACGGAAAAAAAATTGACTTCCGAAAAATAATCCCCCCCCCCCCCCCCCCCCCCCCGCCATCCCCATTTTTTGGCATTCCCTAAATATTAGATAAAGGTAATAATATAAATGCGTTTTATGTCCGAAGACAGGGGTAATTACGGAGGCTGGTTGGGCTGGGCACATTGGGCAAGAAAACCGGGTATCCCCCCCCCCCCCTCCTCTCATGTATTTTGGGGGGTATTTTGTAACCTCAGCAGCGGGGATGGGGTGTAGAAAGTGGCGCTGTGAGGCTTTGTAATCTTGCTGCGGTGCAGCGGTCTCACAGAGAAGGCGCTCAACAAGCTGCTCCTGGAACTGCAGGAAGGCGAGCGTTCGCGAGGCTTCTTGTAAATTACAGATTACAGGTAGCGGTCTGAATAACGCCGGGCTCACGTAGCCGTAGGCGGAATCTGCTTGCGGAGGCTCGCAGCGGATTCCAGCTGTGAGCCCGGCTGTGACCCTGCGTACGGTTGCGTAATGTACTGCACATAACTGCCTACTCACACAGGCGGTTTTTTGTTTGCATTTCCCGCGCCGTCGCTTAGAGATGACCCGGGTACCCGCAGCCCGTACACAATGTGTTTGTATATGGGGTGCGAGTATATCCGCGGTCATAGAGCACAAAGGGCTCTAGGTCGCGGATATTCGTGGTAAAATATAACATGCTGTGTTCTGTTTCTGCGAGTGGATTACGTAATTCCGACCCGCTAATTGGGGGGAATTGTGTAATCCAATGCATGCGATTGATCCGTGGATTACCGCTGATCAAGCGCATGCAGAACCTGTAATTCCTCTCCGGTCACGCATGACCGGCCTAATGTTAGATCGCTACTTTATCATGTGACCGGGGACCGCTCAGCGAGGCCCCCGGTCACTGCTCCAAGCACTCAGCGACCGTTAGTCGCTGGGAGCAAGGAGATTTAACATTTCCTGGGCTTCCCGGCTCCTGCGAATGTGTCCGGCATTTTGCCGGCGGGCGCATGCGCAGCAGCCGGAAGGGTCCATGGAGGATAATCGCATCTGGATTCAAATGCGGAAGCCTCCGAGGAGATGTTTCATCTCCCCCAACCGATCGCATCGGTGAGGGGAAATGAAACTGCCACTTTTTAAAGAACTTTTACGTGATCGCCATTATGCATTGGATAACGGCGATCACGTGACCAGTAACCGCATACCGCGGCTCCCCGTGACATCTCCAGGCTCTTGGCTACCTTTTGTAGCCAGCAGCAGGGAGATTTTATATTTCTTGGGCAATCTTTCACTTTTGCGCAATTCGTCCGCCATCATGCTGACGGGCGCATGCGCCGAAGCTGGGGTAACATCCGCGGATCAACATCCCACCAGGAAACAAATCCGGGACCTTGGGTACGTAATTTCATCCCCCCTTACGGATACGATCCATAAGGGGAGATGAAACTTTAACTTTTTTAACTTTTTTTTTTTTTTTTTCCTTTTTATCTTTATATGATCACCGTTATCTGATGGATAACGGTGATCATATGACTGGAAACCACATACAGCGGTCCCCAGTCATATCTCCCTGCACTCGGCTATCTGTGACAGCCGGGTGCAGGGAGATTTTGAATTTGCCGGGCTCGCCGGCTTCTGCGCATGCGCGCCGCATCGGCACATCGCAGAAGCCAGTGGGGGGTCCAGACACCGGCCGGAGGACATCGGCGGACCTGAGGTGAGTATTTTCACCTCCCCTCATGGATCGGATCCATGAGGGGAGGTGAAACTTTTCTTTTTTTACACTTTTTTTTAACTTTTTTGCGATCGCCGCTATCCATTGGATAACGGCGATCGCGGGTACCGGGGACCGCTCACCGCAGTCCCCGCTGACATCTCCTGCCTCCCAGCTACCTACAGGAGCCAGGAGATTTTAAGTCTCCCGCGCCGCCGGGCCTTCTGCGCATGCGGCTGACGTAATGCCGCCAGGCGCGCATGCGCAGAAGGACGGCTACGGCGCCCGGAGCATCGGGACAGCTGGGAGTCGTGCGACGAACATCGGTGAGTAATTTCAGCTGCTCCGATGGATCCGATCCATCAGAGCAGCTGAATCTTTAACTTTTATTGCACTTTTATTTACTTTTTTGCGATCGGCGCTATCCATTGCATAGCGCCGATCGCAATGCCGGGGGGGGGGGCTCCGAACAGCCCGGGATGACAGCTCCATGCTGTCAGCTACCTGCGGACACCAACAGCATGGAGCTGTCACGTCCACAGCCCGAGGGGCATTATTCTCTGCAGGAAGCATGTTTTTACGTCCTCAGAGAATAAGGCCCACTTCGGGAGGACGTAAAAACACTATGGGCTGGTCGTTAAGGGGTTAAAAGGGTTAATTTTCAGGACCTATCCTATAGCGTGTTGATTAACTAATTGTCAGGCCCATGTTTGTCACAGTCCATGGAGGTCCAGTGCCAAGGACATCCATTTTTGGGCTGGATTTCTTTTCCTCCTCTCAACTGCTGCCACCCATGTCTGCCAGTAGACCATGGAGGTGCTGTTATAGGTCTCCTTCTGAACTGCAAGACAGTGACAGAAACATTACAGCGATTTTTCTTGCCTCCCCAATTAGTCCCAGAATACTGCCTCCATCTCCTACTCTAAAGACTACAGTGTGAAAGAGAGCTAACCTTTTTTGGACAAGATGAGGTTCTTCAAGAAAGTCGAGTCAAAGCTCCTTATTGATTGTTTGCGTCCAATGGAAGATCCTTTGCTGTCCCCAGTTTATGGCTTGCATCACATCAGATACGTCGAGGTGGGGTTGGATTTTCAGGACGAAATACTCCAGGATCAATGGAGCTATTGAACAATAAGTCAATCTGTGGTTTGGGAGGAAATTACAATTATTATAAAAACTTTTTACTAGTGTCTGGACCAGGTATTGGGTTATGTGACAGATTATCTGGCAATGTAACTACGACTATATAAAGAAGCAGTTGGGAGTAAGGTCTAAGCTGAGGTAAGAGTGCCATAGATTTCACTGATCCATATTTGGGGTACTCCAACATCTCAACAAATCTCTGCTGCAGCTCTGCACCAAAATCAGTGACAAACTCAGTAAAGTGTGAACCCACCCTAAAAGCTAAAAATAACATGTCCATGTTCCTCGTGATAGCTTCCTGGAATGGGAATTTGAGTATAATGGATGACAAAGCTGGCGCTCATTCAAATACTATTACCAGCCTTTGTACTGGTCTCTCAAGAAGATCTTATGATAGTGGTAAGCAAAGTTGAATGTCAACACCGGTGTAATAATAATCTGTGCTTGAACTGCAGAGTCGAGCTATTTTTTTGAAGGACTGTCCAGCAAAGCTGAGAAACTCTAGTGCCTAGGGCAAGTAGGAAAGGTTAGCTTAGACAGACCTTATGATTGTGCAATTGACTTCCGACGCAGAGCCACACTACTTTTGTGGTTGGGTCAACCCATTGTCCTTTCCAAAAATGGATGGACTGTCCCAATACGTTGAAGAAAACCTGGAAAGGGGTTTTATACACAAGTTCTCTTCCCAGAGAAGAAGAATAAAACTCTGTGCCCGGGTGTTGACTACAGAAGTCGAAACAAGGTCATGGTTAAAAAAAAACAAAAAAAAACTGCCACAGACTTATAATTTTTATGTTCCAAACGAGGAGGTGTAGATTTTCACTTCATTAAGAGATGCCTACAATTTAATTCATATCTGAGACACAAACATGAATGGAAAATCGCGTTCAACATCTGGAATGGACACTTCGAGTACCTAGTGAACTTATAGAATTTGGGCTCCGTAATGCTCCAGACATTTTCTATGGACTTGTGTTATGGTCATTGGTCATGGCTATCGCAGATCCTGCATCCTTTCTCCTTGCATCTCGGCAGTCATTGCTGCCCAGAGGATGCACACCTGCTCAGCCTGCCACTTAAAGGGACAGCACATGCACTCAGCTTTACAGTCCCTGGCTAATCCAGGTATATTACATTCTATTTAGGGCACCCTCCCTCACTGGAGGGTACCTCGGCAATTAGTTGGTTATTCTGCAAAGGTTCTCTGCCTGCCCTGCCCTTCAGCCTGCTTCTTCTGGAGAGTACCTCGGCAACTAGTTGGTTATTCTGCAAAGGTTCTCTGCCTGCCCTGCCCTTCAACCTGCTTCTTGACTATGCAAGAAGTCCACAGTCCTGACTTTGGCTGTCTTCCTCTGCTACATCTCTTTCTACATCCGCCTGTACCCACATTATGGAAAATCTGACCAAGTTGCATCAGCTGCCTCTTAACCAAGACTACTTCACAATTGGTACAATGTGAAAACCAGGGGGCAATCTTGGCATCTAGCCTTAAGTTAAATTAGCTTAGAGGCACTGTGGATCTACATCTGTAGTTGTGAAGGTTTGTCAATGACCTAGTTCAGGATCGTCTGTGTCTGTGTGGTCGTGTATTTGGATATGCAAACCAAAGGCAGGCACAGCCTAAAATAGTAAAAGTAGTAGGTGCACAGTAGATCACACACTAAAGAATCAAATGTAAAATGTACAAGAGTATGTGTGAAAACAGAAGGCACACTATCAAATATATAAATAGTTTAATAATTTATAGTTATCGCAAAAAAGGTTTTTGGAAAAATTGTACAGACAACTACATTTATGTGATTTTCAATAGACTTTTTGTGATATATAGTATATTCATTATTGATCTTTTATATATTGACAATTCTTTCAAGACTATCAAGACTATCGTCCTTGAATCGAAATTCCACTGCAATGAAGCATCGTGCTCGGCCGCAGCGCAATGTTAAGTATGGATAAGATTTTGAAAATAAAGACAAACATTGCAACAGAATGCCGGATAGTCAACGCAATCCTCTTCCCAGTCACAATTTAGAGCTGTGAAAGTTGGACACTGAAGAAAACAGACCCGAAGAGGCTCAATGCCTTCGAACTCTGGTGCTGGCGGAAACTCCTAGAAATTCCTTAGACCGCCACAATCGCAAACAAAATAGTCATAGACCGCATCAAACCAAAGTTTTCATTGGAGAGCAAAATTAGGACACATAGGCTCTCATACGTTAGCCACATAGTGCAAGCTAATTTAATAGAAACATCGATAATGCTTGGAATGGTCAGTGGCAAGTCAAGACCCGGCCGCCAAAGTACTCACTGGCTTGATACTTTCAAAGCCGATACCAACTTGCAAATGACCGAACTGAAAGAAGCCGTACAAAACAGGACCGTATGGAGAGGGCTGATCCATGAAGTGTCAGACCCAACTAAATGGATAAAGATATAATACGTATATTCTAGACTTTCTCTCCAACTAAGCAAAGCTATAGTATTGGGGACCGAGAACATTTGGCTGTGCAGGTGAACCTTGAAAATAAGGGAAATGAGGTGAGTGAAGAGACTACCCAGAGGAGCATGGAGGATGTTACCTCTTCCGGTGGACCTTGAGAAATGAAAACATATGTTAGAAGGGGCCCATCATCCTGTTTAAATCTATACTGACCTCAAAAGGTTTTTAACTACAGAATGCTCATTGGTTGAATACCCACCATGTTCGATGAGCATTATTTTTCTCCTGATTCAAGCAGACAAAGCTATGAAAGCTGATGCCTCATCCTGATCATTTGACACCCATTCACATTATCCATTCTAGTTGTATTGTGCCACCAGCTTTAGCTGAGCTCAAAGACCTTCATGGATGCGCTCTTGGGGTCGTTCTTCCAAGCTTGCTTGCTCCCTGAGAGTGTATAAGACCTCGGTCTTTTGCCATTATTAGTCGTCTCCACTAACTCAGGATGTTAAAGATTGTATTGCTGCTTCTCCCTTGTGAGCCCAAAACTAGAGTTCGCACTAAATAGCAGCTGGCGTGTTGCTTCAATTACGAATTGCAGACTCTCCTTGGACCTGCATTCCAGTGGACTGCTTTACAGATTTGCTTAGTTCCTCTGGGTGGTAGTTGAGCGCTTCTTTAAAGTGGCACAAATCATTCCACTTTATGATCTTTCTTCAGCTACCAGTTTGGCTTGTTTGTCAAGCACATTTTCCACTTTAATGAAAAAGTATGTGTAAGCAAGGAGTCTTACACGCCTGACTCAGTTAAACAAGTTCTGTCAGATGGAATGGTCCATACAAGTTCCATATGGTATCCTGCAACATATTGGTTCATATTTGGTCCATATAGGCATATTGGACATTGTATCAAAACTATCTGGTATTGTTTGCCTGACAGTCCATCCCATGTAAAAGGGCCCTAAGCCTGCAAGACCACTGTAGCAGGTTCATGAACAGTTCATAGGTGAGTTATCACTAGACATGGCTCACAGGAAGTAGCTTGAATTTACTTACTGAAAGTGCAAGGAGTGAAGTATCCAACAATTAGTGTAACTCCACATGAAGATACAAATTTCAACACAACTTTCTGACCAGTGTTCTTGGAAAAAAATTAGTTGTTGGACTTTCAATGCCAACAATGGCCATTGCAGTGAACAACTGTTTCTCTCGTGCGCTTTAGGTTTATAATAATGCCGAGGAGCAACTTGACTAACTCCAAAGCACTGCTAAGTCAAGTTAGTCAGGCAGGCTCAGCAAGGAAGAAGCTACTGCTTCAAAAGCAGAATAAAAAGACCAGGTTACAGTTTTTGTAACTGCACATATGGACAAAGAGCCTACCCTTTGAAGAAATATCTTCTGGTCTGATGAAACAAAAATGGTACTCTTTTTGGCTATAATAACCATTATGCATGGAAGAAAAAGCATGCAAGCTAAGGAACATCATCCCAACCACAGGCAGCATCTTGACCATTGTTATGTAGACTTCCTTTGCTTCAAGGGGGATTGGTGCTCTTCACAAAGATGTCATGTTAAGGAAGAAAAATGATGTGGTGAGAACCTTGCAAGACATCAGCCCGGAACTTAAAGCCTGGGCACAAAAGAGCCTTGGACAATCACACCATGAATACTTTCAAAGATCTGGAAAAGTGTTGCAAAGCAATGTTCTTATCTCGGCATTTGATGACTTCAATGGGAATTACGGAAACGGCATAAGGCTGTGACCTCAGCTGTTCCCGTAACATCAAGCGAGGTTGTTGGGAAACACCAACTCAAACTTAAGCTTTAGAGGCTGAGATGGGACAACCCCTGTCAAGATGACACAGTGCAGGTAGTGCAGTGGCCATCACAAAACACTGACCTCAATGTCATAGAAAATGTCTGGGCAAAACTGAAAAAGTATGTGTAAGCAAGGAGTCTTACACGCCTGACTCAGTTAAACAAGTTCTGTCAGATGGAATGGTCCATACAAGTTCCATATGGTATCCTGCAACATATTGGTCCATATTTGCTGTAACTGAGCCTTTAGAAAATGGAAAATACATCTTGGAAGCCGCCATGAGAGGCAACATATGTAGCTTCAAGATGTCCCTCATACCACTACTAGGCATGACCGACTGTCATATGTGATGGCCCCCCAGATCATCACACCAGTAGTGGGTGCAGTTTACTGCTCCACAGCAGAGGCAGGATTGAGACGCTCAGCCCTAAGTCTCGACATGAACACAACCGTCGCCAGTACCCAAACTTAACCTGGATTTGATGCTGAAGACAACCCAGTTCCACTCTGTAGTGGTGTTTTGTCATTCACAACACCACTGCAAATGGAGGTGGCAGTGGGTGGGTGTCAAAGGCATTACACGCAATGGGTGCCGTGAGACCAAATGTCCTTTAGCCAAGCGACTGGAAATAGTTCAGACAGACACGTGGGTGTAATGATGGTGTCCCTGGGTGGCGGACAATAAAACAGTTAGAGCTGCTTTCCCTGTTGGGTGATCAGATGATCCTCTGTACTGGTGGTTTGTCGATTGTGTCCTGAGCCCAGTTGGCTTGGGTGCATGCCCTCACGCATCCCCCGGTCCCAACACCTCCACACAATCAGGTCAGAATAGCCCAGGGGGAGGGGCAAATTGTTGATACAACCATCCAGCTTCTCGCATTCCAGTAATGTGCACCTCTCAAACACTGTTAACTGAGCAAAATCTCTTCCATTGTGTCGTAGAAGCGTATAGTGGTCAACAAGCTCTACACAAGCAGAAAAAAGAGGTCCACTACACACAAGTGCCTCTAAAATCCTTTTAGTCCAAAGTTGGATTCACTTTTAGGGCCTAAGGTGGCAAGACTGTTCATCTAATCACTGCACAACTAATCATTTGCATAACTGCCTGAGATGTAACTGCTTCTAGGTGCTTGCTTTTTTCTTCTTTTTTTACAATGAGTGTATATATGTATATTTTAAACACATGCACACAAATGTACAGACTAAAGGCCCATTTAGACACAACGATTATCGCTCAAAAGCCATCTTTTGAGAGATAACTGTTGCGTCCAAACGTGCGTCCATCGTGCACTGTTCGTTCATCGCTCACTTCTAGTTTTCTAGAAATGAGCGATGACTCTTATCAGCGGTGCCGGCTGATATCTCAGCCGGCAGCACTGATAAGATTCTCAGCTGGTATACCGCTGTGTGCAGGGTTCATAAGCGTCATGGGAAACCTGGAATTTGATGAAATTCATAGAATGCCTGGAAATGTCTAATTTGTCATGGATTTTTGTTTTTTGTTATGGATTTTTTTCTGAGTAATAATTTCTGAAGTTCTTGTGTGTTTTTTCTTTTCTTATGTTTTTCTAAAACAATTTCCTTATTCCATTACGGTCCAGTACTGTGTTTAACACTATAGGCCAAAGAAATAAAGAAATTGTTTAGGATAAACATAACTAAAAACACACAAAAATCTCAATACTCAGTATTAAAAATACCAAAAATATTTCAGATTTTAAAGTGCATTGAAGTTTTGTTCTCAACCGGCTTCTACATTAATTTTTTTAATTTTAATTTTTAAAAAAATTATTTAACTGATAATAGCTCGACTTAGCGGACTGTGTCTCTTTTTATTGTTATATATAAAACACAGTAAAAAAATCAATTAGGGGGCCTTCACACTGATGATAAAATCGAACAATTTTCATACGATGCAAGAGTGAATGAAAGCGCATAATTATCTTTCTGCGTTTTGCGTTATTTTTTTATTCCCATGTTTTCCTATGGAGCCTTCTTTTTATCGCAACACAACAAACTTGCAATGCGATTTTAACATTAGAAAGTACTATTGACTTTCGCACTGAAAAGTTGCGGCAAAATCGCAAGTTGCAGCGATGTTTTTGTGAGAAAAAGCAGCTCTGATGCTCAAAAATTGCAGGGGAAAAAAGTCACAATTTTGCCAAGACTTTCACGTGGCGATATTGCAATCGCCACTGTGAAGTAGCCCTATAGCTTTGATTCTGTGTATTTCGAGTTCCACAAGTGTAATTGAAAATCAAGATTTTGTCATGGAAATTAAAACAAAAACCTGTATGAAACCTGGGCAGATCTCAGCGGGGCACAAGCTGAAAGTGCAGAAAAGAAAGGAGCTGTATACAAAAGACAGCGCTCCAGCTGTCTTCTGCATACCCCGCTCGGAGCGCTCAGCTGTATACGATGTTTGGGGGTCCCGTACGGCCCTCCCGCAATGAGATCGCCGTGAGACGTGCGGGTGTAATGGCAGCCGGGGGCCTTCTAAAAGGCCCCAGGGCTGTCTTTGCAAACTGCCTATCAAGCCATCCTCATGGTGTGGCTTGATAGAATTCCTGTCAGATTGCAGTATGCTGTAATGCTATAGCATTACATCATACTGCAGGAGCGATCAAAGCATCGCATGTTGTGGTCCCCTAGGGAGGCTAAAAGAAAAAGTAAAAATAACATCAATAAAGTTTTACTAATTGTGAAAAATGAAGTATTAAAAGTTTAAATCAATGTCTATATAATAAAAAAAAATCTAACTCCTAAAACAAAAATACATATTTGGTATCACCATGTCCGTAGAAGTCCGATCAATCAAAGTAGCGCATTATTTATCGGTACGGTGAACGTCATCCGAAAAAAAAAAAAAAAAAAAAGGAATGCCAGAGATGCACTTTTTCAGTCACCCTGTCTCCCAGAAAAAATGCAATAAAAAGCGATCAAAAAGTGGTATATATTCCGTAATGGAACCAACGTAAACTACAGGACATCTCGCAAAAAACGAGCCCTTGCACAACTACGTCGACGGAAAAATAAAGTTATTGCGTGCAGAAGATGGCGGCAGAAAATAATTGTAAACACATTAAATGTCTTTGAAAAAAAAAATAAAAGTACCGTATATACCGGCGTATAAGACGACTTTTGAACCCCGAAAAATCGGGTCTGAAGTCGGGGGTCGTCTTATGCGCCGGTAATACAAAAAAAAAAAAGTGTAAAAAAAAAAAATTTCATTACTCACCTCCCCCGGCGTTCTGTCGCGCTCCGGCAGGATGTCGCTCGCTCCTCGTCCCCGGCGCAGCATTGCTTTCTGAATGCGGGGCTTGAAATCCCCGCTTCCAGAAAGCTAGTACACACGCCGGCAGCCATGACAGCATTGAATGGCTGTGATTGGCTGAAGGCGCACGTGTTAGCAATCACACCCATTCAATGATGTCATTGAATAGTGTGATTGGCTGAAGCCACGTGTGTTTTCGCCAATCACAGCCATTCAATGATGTCATTGAATAGTGTGATTGGCTGAAGCCACGTGTGTTTTAGCCAATCACAGCCATTCAATGATGTCATGGCTGCCGGCGTGTGTATTAGCTTTCTGGAAGCGGGGATTTCAAGCCCCGCATTCAGAAAGCAATGCTGCGCCGGGGACGAGGAGCGAGCGACATCCTGCCGGAGCGCGACAGAACGCCGGGGGAGGTGAGTAATGAATTTTTTTTTTTCTCCACTGTATACCGGCGTATAAGGTGACAGTTGGGGGGTCGCCTTATACGCCGGTATATACGGTAGTACAGCAAAAAAGAAACTCTACAAGTTTGGTATCGTAGTAATCGTACCGACCCATAGAATAAAGTTATCAGGTCATTTTTGTTGCAGTTTGTGCGCTGTGGAAACAAGACGCACTTAAAGATGGCGGAATGTCTTTTTTTTTTTTTTACTCCACGTAGAATTTTTAAAAAGTTTTTCAGTACATTATATGGTACATTAAATAGCACCATTGAAAAATACAACTTGTCACATGAAAAACAAGCCCTCATACAGCGACATCGATGGATAAATAAAAGAGTTAAGATTTTTTAAAAGGGGGGAGAAAAAAACCAAAATGGGGGGGGGGAAAGGGCCGCGTCATTAAGGGGTTAATTATTAAAAATGTGTTCTACCTTTTGCAAGAAAAAATAGCTTTATAAAAATGTTGTGCCAAGATGAGCCATGTTGTACTTAAGGAGCTCAGAAATTGCTCTTATTCCGTCATCTTTTTTCCTGTCTCTGACTAAATGTTCTGAAGCGTAAGTACAAATTGTTTGTTTTAGAAATCTGCTAAGATGCCAAGTGCATTTTTATTTTATTTCTATACAGTGGAATGAAGCAAGGCAATTTCTGAGACCAAAATAGAACCGTGTTCTCTGCTTCACCAACCAAAGGTGACGTGTCTGGCTAACAGAGTAAGAATTGCAGCGTGACACAAAATGAACTTCGCCATCTTCATGCAGCCTGTTTACAGTATTGGTCGTTTTAGATGCTTCGGATTTAATACAAAAGGACTTGGATTTCTGTATTAGGGCAATGGACATAAGAGAGATGTACACAGAATAAGAGCCGGCCACCATCCTTCTTTTTATCTTGAGGCCCGTTTACACGTAACGATGATCGCTCAAAATCTGTTTAAAATAAGCGATAATTGTTCAGTGGGAACGCGAAAAAAATCGGTCACTTGTTTGAGCTGACCTTTCAGTAAGCTTAAAAAACCTCATTGGCTCGCTGGCTTCTCGTCCTGCATAAATGCTCCCTGCTCGGCGCTGATGATCTTAGCGGTGACATCGGCGCTCGTGCAGTCGTTTAAAAGACTGTCGAGCCCTGGAAAAGGGCCTTTACTCTGACTAATATACATTAGCTTATGTTAATTTTTAAGAACAAATGCGCATTAAAGCAATTCTTTTCTTTTTTTCCCCTAAAGTATCTATAAAATTGCAAATGGCAGGTACCATGTTACAGCATATCTGCACTCAGACGCGTGTTGAAAGGCACTTCTGTCTTGATCACAGCCAGCAAACTCTCACGGTACTCCCCTTTAGGCTGCATTCACACAGGGCGGATTTGCCGCGGAAATTCCCCGCGGAATTTCACTGTGGCAAATCCGCCTGCGACCACTAATCTCGGGATTAGCCAGCCATGTGGACGAGATTTCTCAGAAATCTCGTCCACACGGGACGGCCAATCCGCTGTGGTAAGTCAGGCAGGAACCGCGGCTTTACAATATGCAGCATGTCTATTTATTTTTTCTTTCCGCTGCAGCCACGCTGTCCTCTATGGGAGTGCGGCCGCAGCGGAAGAGTGAGTGGCCGGGCCACTTCAAAGCCGCCGCGGGTTTTTTCTGCGGCGGTTCTCCCGGCGGAAATCTCGCAATTTTTGCTGCGGCCAAACCACGGGATTTCCGGCGGGAATCCACCCAGTGTGAACCCAGCCTTAAAATACGTTACAGACCAATCATTATACATTTATTGCATATATACATTTAAGCTTTATTGCGACACCCAAAAAACACACATTTTTTTCCCCTTTAATTATTATTTAAATATACAACAAATCTTTTCTAAGATCTGAACCGACTGGTAAGCGAGTTCCCAATTTCAAAATCCAGATAATAATAAAGTAGAATAAGAGAAGTGTTTTTAAGGTGTCGACTTTTCTCCTTTTGTTGTTGCTATTTGAACCGTTTGACTCGTGGTCAGCTGAGAAGCTTCAAGCTAAACCGCGGTAAATACTATTTACTGACCAGATGAAGATAACGTTGTGTTGTGTATTTTGGAATTTATGTTAATTTTTAGTTAAGCTGTTTAAGCTGTTTGTAGTCTTGAGTAGAGATGAGAAAGCATACTCGTTAAGGCGATTTACTCGAGAGAGAGAGAGCATCGCCTTTTTTGTGTACCTGCTGGCTTGTCCCTGGAGATTCGGGGGGGGCGGCGGAGGGGAGCAGGGTGGAGAGGGAGAGAGATCTCTCTCCTTCCCGATCCCCTCCGCAACCCCCTGTGGCCCCCCCGAATCTTCAGGGATGAGCCAGCAGGTACTCGAAAAAGGCCATCTTCTCTCAAGTAAATCTTCTCTCAGAGTATGCTTGCTCATCTCTACGTCTTGAGCCCTATGACAAGTATGAGGCCGCTCTCACACGGGCATATTGTCATTGCACCTTGCCCAGGGGGGGTTGGGGGAAAAGATTCCTCCATTGCTTTTTGGATTAAATTGTTTCCGCATACAGTATAAATAATGTGACAATATTCTCTGGGCCACCATGTTTACAGCGATGCCAAGTTTGTACAGTTTTTATGTTTTGCTATTTTTGTACACTAAAAACACTTAAAATAGTAAAGATTTGCTTTTTTGTCACGGCATCCCAAGAGCCTTGATATTTTTATTTTTCTATCGATGGAACTCAATGACTATGTTTTTTTTTTTCTTTTTAGGTGAGCTCTAGTCTTCATTGATCCAATTTTTCGAAGTTATAACATTTGGATCACTTTTTCTTCAGTTTTTCTCTAGAGGCACGATTGCTAAAATCTGCAATTCTGGCATGGATTTTTTTTAATAATGTGTTCATTTGTTCTGCAGTACAGCAGGATAATGTCTGTACCACCAAATTTACATAGTTGAAGTTTTGCTACTTTTTCAAACTTTATTTTATTTTATGTATTTTTTTTTGTATTGTCACATTGAATGACATCTTTTTTCTGCAAATAATACTGTGTGAGGTGTTTTTAAATTTTTGTTGGGCGAGTTGTCAACAAATTCAATAAATCGTGAGTTTACAAGTAAGGGCTCACGCCCATGGGTATATGTGTAAACCGCTACGGGTCTACCTGCAACATTTTACCTATTTTGTAACCATATGCTCTGCCGGTAGAGACCGCGTATAGCTGCGTATCACATGCACACAGACATGCGTACTTTAAAACGCTACCCATATGCAATGTATTGTTTATGGACAGAGTATCGTACACAGCCTATACAAAATGTATAGGGATCACGCTGCGTGGTATGCAGAGAAATAGAGCATGCTGCGATTTATTTCTCGTGCATATGCATTGACTTTCATTGGTTTCATTCATCGCACATCACACGGTCATGCAACATGGACATGAGCTCTAACTGCCTTGCCTGTAATCTGCCAATTATCTATTTATTTATATTTTCGTATTTGTGTTTTTGGATTTTTTAAAATAATATATAATAAGTATCATAATAATTTCAATAAAAGCAATGCAATATAGCTTTTGTAAGGGGTATTAATTGCAATTGAATTGCCTCTGTAAATGTATCTTTAGTACTTGCAGTGATATTAGCTGGCGCCAGTGCGTGATAGCATCATATCCTCACCATGTATTGTGGCAGTATGGTGATGCAGGATCACAGCTGAGCAGAGTACACTGGTAGCTGGGTGCCTGACAAGAGGAAAGGGCCAGGCAACAGAGCGAACAGCTGAGAGAGAAGTGTGTCTGGGCCTCAAAGCCCAGGGAACCTGACCTGTGTCCCCATCTCAATCCAAAACTTGCTACTGTACCTGCTACTATGGCTCTTGTGCACAGCCATGACACCCAGGCATTCATACCCTGCAGAGGAGCCTGAAGTGCTAGGGGAAATACAGGACTCTCACAAAGCCTGCATTTTAAACTATAAAAGGACCCTAAGAAGCAGTTTCCTCAGTTCAGATAGTGGAGCAGATTATGATTCACTACACCATCACCTACATAGGGCAGTAATAATAGTAAATCATAATCTGCTCCACTATGTAAACCAATGAAACTGCTTCTTTGGGTCCTTTTTAGACGAACCAATTCTAGTTTGAACAGGCGAATGAGTGAGTGATGTCACCGCTAACTCGTTCGCTCTCATGCAGCCTGTTTATACAGGCAGAAACATCGTTGGATCGTTCATACGAGAATTGTTCAGAATCATTCAGTCACTATATAAGTGAATGAGAGGGGCTGAAGAAGAAGTGTTTAAACCGAACGATAAGCAAACGAGCCAACGATGATTTTTATGCCTGTGTAAAATAAACGAAGTTCGAAAAGTGAACAATTCTCATTCGTCATTCAGTCGTTAGCTCCTGTTTAGACCGAACGATTATTGCTCACTTGGTAAAACGATAATCATTTTGTTTCAATGCACCTTTAGTCGGCAGCACAGAGTGTAACCTCAGTGACTGCTCCAATGACCTGTGATAAGAGTTGCCAATAGAGATGAGCGAGCGTACTCGCTAAGGCAAATTACTCAAGTGAGTATTGCCTTTTGCAAGTACCTGCCCGCTCGTCTCAAAGGACTCGGCGACCGGCGGGGGTGAGCAGTGAGTTACGGGAGTGAGCAGGGGGAGAGAGTGAGAGAGAGATCTCCCCCGCCGGGACCCGACTCTTTTGAGACGAGCGGGCAGGTACTCACAAAAGGCAATACTCGCTCGAGTGATTTGCTTTAGCGAGTATGCTTGCCAACCATCTCTAGTTGCCAACTATCCATAAATTCCAAGACAGTCCGTATAAATTGACCACTTTTTTCCCACTCTCCGTAAAAAAAAAAAATTGCATCTTTGGTTTATTTGAAGCTGGAGAAGCTCGTGCAGATTATAGTGATCGTAATTATCATTTTACAGCTCACTCTATATGCTACAAATATATCATTTCTTTGATTCCTTATGATTTTTCAATCTGTTCGTCAAAAAGGTCAAATGTACTTGATAGAAAAGTGCAGAAAAAAATTAGGTTGGCAACTTTGCCTGTGGTATTCAGCTGTGCTGGGCATGAACGGCCGATCCTCGGATCTCCTCGCTCACTTGCTGTTCTGAATCTTTCTTTTCAAGCTACGACTGCCTGCAGGTAAGTGTCTGTGTGTATGTCTACATGTCTGTATAGACTACGGAACGTGTTGTGTAGCATATAAGTATTTCTTGAACAGTATACACGTAGTATTTGGTTGGTCTGACAGTATTAAAGCCTTCCAAATAGAAAGTGAATTGAGCAGCACAACCAGTGATCCCAGATAGTATTTCTTTATTGATCCATAAAGGGCAGAGCAGCAACATTTCAACTCCTTCTGGAGTCTTTGTCAAGCTGTATTAAAGCCTTTTCACACTAGTGTTTTCATTTCTCCTTTGATGTTCTGTTGAGGAAGCAACAAAATGTAAAGAGAACGTTTCAGTTTTGCAACCCATAAAAATGTATTGAAAATGAAGATTTTCAGTTTCAATACATTTCTGTATTTTCCATCTCCAATCTGTTTTTTACACTGCTGTGCTTTTGTTTCGAGTTTCAATGATGGAATAAAAAAAAAGGTTTGGTTCTGTGTCAGCCAGTAGAGCAAAATGTGATTGTTCTCAGTAAGAGAAACCAAGTCATCTTGTAGATAGGATACCTTTTAATGGCCAACAAAAATCATGATGTTATTGCAAGCTTTCAGGTTCCTCTTATGCCTGAGGAAGTATCCTGCGAGGATCCGAAAGCTTGCTGTAACATCATGTATTTTTGTTGACCATTAAAAGGTATCCTATCTACAAGATTACTTGGTTTCTCTTACTGAGAACAATGATTGATAGAATTAAAACATCAGTTTTTTCTTCCATTATGGTCTGTGGAAAACTGATGAAAATAGAAAGCAATCTGTTTTTGATTTCCAGTTTTGTTTCCTAAGCATGAGCGCCATATGCTGCTCAGGTGTTTGTGCTTCCCTGGGAGGGGAAGGTTTTGATCGTGGTGGCTCTTCAATGAATGAGGCACTCCTTCAGGTAATGTGTTGCCTTGCAATGCTGAAGTTCTAGGTTCAAATCTCGTCAAGATCAGTACCTGCATGGACTTTGGAAAAACTCCATACAGATGTTGCTCTTGATCAGATTTGAACCTAGAACTCCAGTGGTACAAAGCAACAGTCCTAACAGCTGAGCGATCATGTGTCTCCTTCATTGAATGGTTGAGTTGGAAGGGATGTAGGGTCATCGGGTCCAACCCCCATGCTCAATGCAGGATTCACTAAATCATCCCAGACAGATCTCTGTCCAGTCTGTGCTGGCATTCCTTCTTCTTGCTCTTGCTCCTTCCTATTCTTCCTCCAGAGGAAGAAAAGCAGAAAAAGAGGGACAAGGAGGAGAAGAAGATATTTTTCTCCTCCGCTGGGGGAGAAAGTAGAAAAAGAAGTGTGGTGGCTCACTGCCTAGCACTATTGCAGTGCTAGGGTTCTAGGTTCAAATCTGATAGAGGACAACATCTGCATGGAGTTTATATGATGTTTGTGTTTCTGTACGAGGAAAAACAAGCATGGTCGTTCAGTTGTTAGCACTATTGCCTGGGGTCCTGGGTTCAAATCTGACCAAGGGCCATCATCTGTATGGCGGTTTTCACAGTCCATGCAGATGCTGTCCTTCATGAGATTTGAGCCCAGGACCCCAGCACTGCAAGACATTAATGCTAATCACTCAGCCACACTTATTAAATATCCACTACCACCACTGTTGTACTATTTGGTTTGCTCATCTCTATCTCACTTATTTCCGTTTCACCAATTTCCATTTTTACTAAGACTATCAGTCGAAGCAACAACCACTACTGCTGCTATTGCAGATCTGCTATGGTAGGAGGAAGGAGGCTGATGTAGTTTATTCAGACTTCAAACTGCCTGGGCCCTCCTTCTGTACCAATGCCACCAATAATCCTGTAGTTGGCTGAGGCTCTGTCCCTTATAGCCCAGCCGTGCGCCCCATGCCACCCTCACCTGACAGCAGTGTTCAGCATCACCGCTCAGGACACAGATGCCGGGGCGGCACACAAGCTTGAATATGTCACGTCTGAGAAGAAGTCTCACTCATGGAAGACCTTGTTCAGCCATTGCAGTGCCAATCCTGGAGGCCAGCCCGTCAGAATAGGAAGGTGCACAGCTCACTGGCTGCTGCCAGTTCTTCATCAGCAGGTATGTGCGTGCAGACAGAATAAAGCAATCAAGCAAGTGAGTGCAGCAAGCAAGTCTAGAGTCTGACCATTTTTTTCCTTTACTTATACTGGTCTGGGCCTGTTCGGGTTCTGAGACACCCTAATGCCGGTGAGACATGAGTGTATTATGGCTGCATTTGTTCGTCCCGAATATGGGCAAGTGTCTCATCCTCACCGTTGATACCTTGACCTGATCGCCAAGCATTGGAGATTCCTATGATGCTCGAAGTTTTTTACATCAATTCTGCTGTGTCAACCTAAAAGAGCCTAAAGTGAGGTCTTACTCAGAAGTTGATTGAACATGACTGTCTGTCTGTAGAATATTTTAGAATTTGGGGCCGCACTTTTAATTTTTCCCAGCACAACTCTTCAATTAAAAGCAATTGAAAAGAAAGAAACCAAGCAAGCTTTGTCTGGTAATACAGGAGAACTAATGGCAGCTCTCCTCAAAGATATGTTTGAGACAAAGTGTGAGATACACAAAGTGCTTATGAACTACAATAAAGTGCTAGCAAGCATGGATCCAATATGGAAGTGCAAGGAAGTCTCAGTCACCATCAAACAAAGGTTAATCACAGCCATCAGCTCCCCGATTGCCACATATGGACCTCAGGGAGGCATGGACCTTCAGGGTAGTAAACTGGAAAAAAAATTGCTTTCAAGCTGTGTGTTATGTATAGGGTTACTGTTGGGGGCCGCCGGTCACGCTCTGCTCCTTCTGGCGCCGTGGGTGTCAGTGTGGGCGGTTCTGGTCGGGGTTCCCCCCGTGTTGGTGGTTGCCCGCTCCCTCCGGCCGGCTGCACGACTCTCTGTATAGTACACGGCCCCGGGGAGAGACGGTCTTGTCTACTCCCCTATCGTCGTGTCACATTTTCCCGCCCTGTCTGGGCTGGGACTTTCAAATATCAGGCTGCTGAGTGCTAGCAGGGGTTGCCAGTGTTTGGTTAGACTTTGCTCTGCTGCCAACCGCATATACGGTTCTCATCTGTTCTGTTTTTTGACCCATTTATGGCTTTGACTCCGCTGCTGTCTTGCTCCTTTTGTACTGCGCACGTGCCTCCCCCGGTTTGGCTCGGTTTTCCCTGACTACTCTCTGTGTTACCCTCTGTTGTTTTGCTCTCACTAGGTTTTGACCCGTCTTGTTTGACCATCCGTCTCCTGTTCCTCTCCCTCTCCTTTGGGGTCCCTGTCACTAGGTCAGAGCAGGGACCGCCGCCCAGTTGTCGCCCTGGGGCTTAGGTAGGGATACGGGAGTGGGCTGATTGTAGGGACCCCTCTCTGGTCATGTCCCCTACCAGCCATAACACTGTGGTAACATAGTAACATAGTATGTAAGGCCGAATGAAGACATTGTCCATCTAGTCCAGCCTGTCTATCCTCCTGTGTTGATCCAGAGGAAGGCAAAAAACCCCAAGGCCAGAAGCCAATTAGCCCTTTTGGGGAAAAAATTCCTTCCCGACTCCCTAATGGCAATCAGACTGTTCCCTGGATCAACCCCTAATAGTTTCTACCTGCCTGTATACCCGGATTGACAATTAACCTAAGATTTATATCCTATAATGTCCTTCCTCTCCAGAAAGACATCAAGTCCCCTTTTAAACTCCTCTATGGATTTTGGCATCACCACTTCCTCCGGTAGAGAGTTCCACAGTCTAACTGCTCTTACAGTAAAGAATCCCCTTCTATGTTGGTGATGAAACCTACTTTCCTCTAATCGTAGCGGATGCCCTCTTGTTACAGTCGTAGTCCTGGGTGTAAACAGATCTTGGGAGAGATCCTTGTATTGTCCCCTCATGTATTTATACATAGTTATTTGATCACCCCTTAGCCGTCTTTTTTCTAGAGTAAATAATCTCAATTTGGATAGCCTCTCTGGGTATTACAGTCCCGTCATTCCATGTATTAGTTTAGTTGCCCTTCTTTGAATCCCCTCAAGCACTGTGACATCTTTCCTGAGCACCGGTGACCAGAATTGTACGCAGTATTCCATGTGAGGCCTGACAAGTGCCTTATATAGTGGGAGGATAATGTTCTCATCCTTCGCCCCTATACCTCTTTTAATGCACCGCAAGACTTTATTTGCCTTTGCAGCAGCTGACTGGCATTGGTTACTCCAGTTTAGTCTACTATCCACTAATGCCCCCAGATCCTTTTCCATATCACTTTTCCCTAGTGGTAACCCATTAAGTGAATATTGGTGACATCCGTTTCTCCTGCCCATGTGCATAGTCTTACATTTTTCAACATTGAACTTCATTTGCCATTTTTCTGCCCAAGCCCCCAGCTTGTCCAGGTCCGTTTGTAGCCGCACATTGTCCTCCGTTGCATTAATTATATTGTATAATTTTGTGTCATCTGCAAATATTGATATTTTGCTGTGCAGCCCCTCTATCAGGTCATTGATAAATATATTGAACAGAGTGGGGCCTAATACTGAACCCTGTGGCACCCCGCTAGCGACTGTGGTCCAATCAGAGTATGAACCATTTATTACCACCCTCTGCTTTCTATCATTGAGCCAATTTTTTACCCACGTACACACGTTTTCGCCCAGTCCGAGCTGCCTCATTTTGTATATTAGCCTATTATGTGGCACGGTGTCAAAGGCTTTAGAGAAGTCCAGATATACGAGATCTATAGATTCTCCCAGGTCCAGCTTAGAGAGCTTACTTCATCGTAGAAACTGATCAGATTTGTCTGACATGAACGACCCTTCATGAATCCATGCTGGTGAGGAGTTATTCCCTTATTCTCCTTGAGGTACTTATCGATGGCGTCTCTCAGAATCCCCTCGAAAATTTTTCCCGTTACTGAAGTGAGACTTACTGGCCTGTAGTTACCAGGCTCACTTTTGCTCCCTTTTCTGTAAATTGGAACCACGTTGGCAATGCGCCAATCCAATGGTACTACACCGGTCTTGATAGTGTCTAGAAATATTAGATATAGCGGCCTAGCTATCTCGTCACTTAGTTCCCTTAGTATCCTTGGGTGTAATCCATCTGGGCCCGGCGATTTATCAATTTTAGTCGCTTCCGCACCTCCTCCTGCGTTAGGTATGAGATATTTTGTGAGGGGTTCATTTTATTCCCCTGCATCTCGTGTGGCATTTCCTTTGCGTTTGTGAATACACTTGAGAAGAAACTGTTTAGTAGATTTGCTTTCCCTTCGTCATCATCAATGATTTCTCCTGCATTATTTTTTAAAGGGCCAGTGCTCTCCCTGCAAATCCTTTTGCTGTTAATATAGTTGAAAAATAGCTTTGGGTTATTTTTGCTCTCTTTGGCGATCTCTCTTTTTGCTTCCTACTTTGCAGTTTTGATCTTATCTTTGCATATTTTGTTTTTTCCCTGTATGATTTTAGCGCTTCTTCGCTGCCTTGTTGCTTTAGTAGTTTGAACGCTTTTTTTTCTTTTGTTTATTGCCCCTCTTACCGTCTTGTCGAGCCACATTGGTTTCCTTTTAGTTGAGTTTCTTTTATTTTTAAAGGGAATGAACTGCTCACATGAGGTGATTAGGATCCTTTTAAACTTTTCCCATTTGTCCTCTGTACCGTTATTTTTGAGGATGTTGTCCCAATTAATGTTACCGATAGTAGTTCTAAGCTCATCAAATTTTGCTTTACTAAAGTTTAGTTTCTTTGTTGCTCCCTGATAAGGCTTCCTATTGATTGACAGCTGGAAATTGATTATATTGTGGTCACTGTTCCCCAAGTGCCCCTCAACCTGCACCCCCTTTATACGTTCCGGTTTGTTAGTTAGTACTAGGTCCAGAATGGCCCTCCCTGTAGTTGGTTCCTGCACAAGTTGGTTCAGGTAATTGTCTTTAATTACTCTCAAGAACTTATCACCCCTGTGAGATTTGCAGGTTTCGTTCTCCCATGTTATATCTGGATAATTAAAGTCCCCCATGATAATTACTTCGTTGCGCTTTGACACCTCTTCTATCTGCCTTAGTAGTAAGTTTTCAGTTTCTTCTGTTGCTTTTGGTGGTCTATAGAAGACCCCTATCAGGCTTTTGTTATTTTTTCCCCCCTGTATTTCTACCCACAGAGATTCCACCTGTTCATCTCCTACCCCTATATCCTCCCGTAGTCTCGGCTTCAAGTTCGATTTGACGTACAGACATACCCCTCCCCCTTTCTGGTTCCTTCGGTCCCTTCTGAAGAGATTGTACCCCTGCAAATTCACCGCCCAATCGCACTTATCATCAAGCCATGTTTCCGTAATTCTGACTGTATCATAATTTTCATCAGTCATTCTCGCTTCAAGCTCACCCACTTTACCAATCAGACTTCTTGCATTCGTGGTCATACAATTTATATCTTGTTTTTTGTTTTTTAAATTTGTTTTGTTGCTATTCGCACTTATGGCTGATCTATCACTTCTATCTGTACTAACCCCACCCCCTGCTCGACCCCCATTCCCTTTGCTTGGACCCGGATCGCTAGTTACACTGGCTACCCCACTATTTCTCATTTTACCCTCCCCCCAGTCCCTAGTTTAAATACTCCTCCAGCCTTCTAGCCATCTTATCCCCCAGCACAGCTGCACCCTCCCCATTAAGATGCAGCCCGTCCCTACGGTAGAGCCTGTAGCCGACAGCAAAGTCAGCCCAGTTCTCCAGGAACCCAAATCCCTCCTTCTTACACCAACTCTAGAGCCCCTTGTTTACCTCCCTAAGGTACTGCTGCCTTTCTAGTGTGGCTTTAGGTACAGGTAGTATTTCCGAGAAAACTACCCTGGAGGTCCTCGCCCTAAGCTTGGACCCTAGGTCCCTGAAATCATTTTTGAGGGCCCTCCATTGACCTCTAATTCGTTCATTGGTGCCAACGTGCACCATGACCGCTGGATCCTCACCAGCCCCTCCCAGTAATCTGTCAATCCGATCCGCGATGTGTCGAACTCGAGCGCCAGGAAGACAACACACCGTTCGACGATCCCGGTCTTTATGGCAGATTGCCCTATCTGTCCCCCTAATAATTGAGTCCCCCACCACTAGAACCTGTCTAGCCTGCCCTGCACTCCCCGTCCCCTTCTCACTGGAGCAGTCATCCCCCTGGCGTTCAGAGGGCATGTCGTGCTGCAGCGGTGCTGGCTCTGTAATGGCATCGCCCTCATCTGCCAACGTTGCAGACATGTTGGGTTGTGCCAGTTCAGGACCAGCCTCCCTGGATCTATTCCCTCTACCCCTCCTTCTATCTGTCACCCAGCTGACTGCCTGCTCCCCCTTCTCTTCCGTAGCACCGTCCGCCCCAACCTCTACCCCAGCGAGTGTCTGCTCAGTGAGCAGCAAACTCCTTTCCATGTTGTCAATGGCTCTCAGTGTTGCCAGTTGCTCATTTAGATCCAGAATTTGGGCTTCTAAATGTGCGACGTGCACGCATCTTGCGCAACAGTATGCACCCTCGATCGGCTGATCAAGGACCGCATACATTGCACAAGTAGCACACTGGATGACATTGCCAGACATGGAGCTCATCCTGATGGGGATCTACAATTTACTTGTGGAAGTAGTGAAGATAGACTTGTTCACACTCCGCTCACCCGCTGCTGCAACCGCTCACCCGCTGCTGCAACCGCTCACCCGCTGCTGCAACCGCTCACCCGCTGCTGCCTCCGCTCACACGCTGCTGCCCTCCGCTCACACGCTGCTGCCCTCCGCTCACACGCTGCTGCCCTCCGCTCACACGCTGCTGTCTCCGCTCACCCGCTGCTGCCTCCGCTCACCCGCTGCTGCCTCCGCTCACACGCTGCTGCCTCCGCTCACACGCTGCTGTCTCCGCTCACACGCTGCTGCCTCTGCACAACCACTCACACGCTGCCGCTCTCGCGCAACTGCTTGCCCGCTGACACTTATGCGCAACCGGTCAAAAAATTTTTTTTTTCTTCCCCTACCCCTCACAAACACTTAGACCCCCAGACACACACACACACATACACACACACACAGAAGACACAACTAGGGCACACCAGATACACAGAAGACATACACTTAGCTCACAAACACACACAGAAGATACTTATCGGCTCCTGCGGCTCCTCCACTCCTCCTGGTGACGTCACCTGTTCTCCCAGCGGCCGCTCACTCTGCCCTCCTGTCTCAGCTGCTCTGCTGCTCCGTCCTGGCCCACTCCGCTGCTGCTGGCGCTGGACTCCTGGTGGCCTCTTGGCGCCGGCTACTGCTCTGCTCCGCTCCGGTCTCAGCTTACTGCCCCCGCACCTGCTTCGGTGCCGATATCTGCTCCTGCGCTGCTCCGATGTCCCCTTCAGCCTCCCGCTCGTGCCTCTGTCTCGGCGCGCTGCTCCTGGCGTCTGACGTCACTTCCGGCTGTCAATGTACTCAGTGGCTAGTAGGTTTGAAGACAACTAGTAGGTGTTGAAGTCAACTTCTATGAATCCCCTGGACAGCTAGGGTTACTAATAGAGATGAGCGAGCACGCTTGGTCAAGGCAGTTACTCAAGTGAGCATTGCTCTTCTCGAGTAACTGCTTACTGGTCCGAGCAGATTTGTGGGGGCGGCGGGGAGAGTGAGAGAGATCTCTCTCCCACCACCCTGCTACTCCCTGCCACCCCCACCCCCACCCCTCCCCTGAATCTGCTCGGACCAGTTAGCAGTTACTTGAGAAGAGCGATGCTCCCTCATCTCTAGTTACTAACAAAGCTGTCCTGGACCATATCAACCCAGAGGTGTCCCTGGAAGGCAAGACCACCAGACAGAGACTGACTTTGGACACGTGATGAGGGTGAATTTGCAGGAAAAAGAGGTGGTACTTGGAGTGGTAAAAGGGAACAGGGAAGATAAGACACATGGGCTGGACACCATCAAGAAGGACACGGGACTGGCCATCAGGCAATGGAAAGCAGCCATAGAGAATACAGAGGCAGGGAGAGGACTGGCCTACAGAGTATCCAAGAGTGGGACACGACTGAACGAATAGAATGGGAATAAATTTGTAGATATAAACAAGTAATGTGAAATCAAATACCCAGAAAAGCAATAAATGAGAGGCTTAGAAGCAGTAGCTCAAAATAGAGCAAAGGGAGTCTACAAAACGCAGTGAGTTTTACATACTCGGATGAATATTTTGTTTGTAGTATGGCAACATTCCTTGGGTGCAATATTATTTAAACAACATATAGCGATACTATTTGGGTGTGTTATAATGGTATTATGTGAGCAATGTATGCAGGTGCGGTCTGCAGATATTACTGGAGCTGTAGATGGTAATATTGTATGACAGATACTGACGACAGACTTCTTTCTGGACCGGTTTCTCAGCGAAGGGGAGAGGTGAATTTATACAACTGTATATCAGTGAGGTCTTGGTGAGGGGCTAAGCTGAACCGATGCTGCAGGGCCCATAAGCCTTTAGTTATGTTTCTGGTATTGCCTCTTCCAGACATGGATATAGAAACCGATCACTAAAGTTAATACATTTTTGATTTTCTTTTAACACCCTCCCTGCAAGGCCTGACAGCTGAAGACCTTAAGGTTCCGCTGGGAGTTGTAGTTTGCCTTACACAAGGAATAGGATCATTCTGGAATGAGTATTCCGATCAAGAGACCATCTCTAGGGACCGTGACCTATTGGGAGAATGGGTGTCCAGGTTTCACGATATGTAGGGGCCAGCAGAATTACCAAAAATATACAAAATTTATTTAAAAATACAGAAATGTAAATAATTCCAGTATGAGAATCAGTTCCATGAATAATATTCACTGTAAGCAAAAATATAGAAATGGAATTAGAAAACTGTATTAGAGGGGTATAACAGGGACAGACTAGCATTTTAATATCTAATGTACATCATCACAATACGTAACTTTGTAATAGCCTCACTGTACCTGGTCTAGCTGCTTTCTTCAATTTCTATCCATGTCATGTGACCTACTGCCCAAAAAAATATCCCTCCAACATCCAATGAGCAGTACATGATGGGAGGGAGGACCGGAGCAGACGCACTGCGCTGTGTTGCTCAGGTGCAGTTTAGAGTGCCGGGAGGACCGGTCTGTCTGCTTCAGCAGCTTTCTCTGGCACTCTAAGACCGGCTTCACACTGGCGAGCTGCGCGATGCGAAAGTGAGTGAAAACGCAGAATTCTGAACCCAACGATTTTCAATGGTTTCATTCCCATCTGCAATGTTTTAACTCACACGATGTTGCATGAAAAAAAAAAACACAGCATGTTCTATCTTTTTGCAATATTGCCTATTGTTTTTAGTGGGGCCGGAGCAGCGCTGGCCCATTGAAAGCAATGGGAGAACTTTGCGATCCTCTGCCGCGACAAGGAATTCCTTCAGCCCCGTGGGGAATCCCTTTAGAAGCGGCAGGGGAATCCTTTCAGCCACAGCAGGGGTGAAGGGATTCCCCACAGTGATGCAAAGCTGTTTTCACCTGAAAACGCCTTATATCCAGGGGTTTCACATGGATTGTGAAGGCGATATCGCCCTCGCCAGTGTGAAGCAGCCCTAAGTGAGAGAGAGGTTGGTGCCAGTAAGTTGTAGGATCTGCAGGCTATAGTAGAGCTACAGCGTTAGCCAGGAAACAAGCTCTTTGAATTCTGGAGGTTGTATGCAATAGTCGGCTGCTGTGTTTACTGCAGAAGTGATGCAGGTAAATACAGTGGCAGATCGGAGGCTGTACGGGATGGAGAAAAGGGTCTAGAGCGGTATATAAATGGCTCATGCCCAAGAGTGTCATGGGATACGCCCACGGATTTACACCGCGGAAGTACCACGATATAAACAACAAAGTTCCTGCTGGTGATCATGGATTTCTGCGGTCTCCATTAATACTATATTAATGGAGGCCTCCTGCAGCGTAAATCCACGGCAAATAGAACATGCTGCAATTAATTTCCTGCTGCGGAAATCCGCGGTAGAATTACGCAGGTGTTCATTTAACAGGCCAAAAGCTATTAGGTTCAATAAAACTTAATAGCTGCGGAATTCATGCACTCATTATAGTTAACAGCTTCCATCAGGCTCCATTAGTGTCTGCCATATGACGGACATTTATATAAATCACACACTAACAGTGCGAAAATATTACATTTAGAACCCGACATAATTAGGTTCATTAGGCAGCCCAACACACAGACTGGCTGCATGGATGGAATAAAGTTCACTCCTCTTTCCCAGCTCTGTCCATCCAGGCCTTTTTTCCTGGATTACACCCATAACCCCATATAGAGAAGTGCCTTTTTCTCTAATACCTCCAACCTGAATATCTACAATTTGGCCCTCTAGTGGCCACTTCAGTAGCTGCACTATTATAAGATCTATCTATCCATCCATCTTGTATCATTCCTGCCTAATAATGCTGCATTTATTGCATTGATGTGTCACTTAAGAGACCTAGCAACGCATTGCAAAGTTTCTTGCAGACCACAGAGTACTGTTCATGGCAGCATCATCACTGAAGCCTCTGATTAGCTGAGTAATCATGTGCACAACACAATGAGCAGTACATTGAAGCTTTTTCTGAGATCAGAGCAGCAGGGATCGGGCTCCCGAATTTGACTGGGGGACTATTTAAAGGGGTTGTCCCGCGCCGAAACGGGGTTTTTTTTGTTTTTTTTTAACTCCCCCCCCCCCCCCGCGTTCGGCGCGAGACAACCACGATGCAGGGGTTAAAAAAACAAACCGGAGAGTGCTTACCTGAATCCCGGCGGTCCGGCGTCTTCATACTCACCTGCTGAAGATGGCCGCCGTGGTCTGCTCCCTCCGTGGACCGCAGCTCTTCTGTGCGGTCCATTGCCGATTCCAGCCTCCTGATTGGCTGGAATCGGCACGTGACGGGGCGGAGCTACACGGAGCCGGCATTCTGCACGAGCGGCCCCATTGAAGACAGCAGAAGACACGGACTGCGCAAGCGCGGCTAATTTGGCCATCGGAGGCCGAAAATTAGTCGGCACCATGGAGACGAGGACGCCAGCAACGGAGCAGGTAAGTATAAAACTTTTTATAACTTCTGTATGGCTCATAATTAATGCACAATGTACATTACAAAGTGCATTAATATGGCCATACAGAAGTGTATAGACCCACTTGCTGCCGCGGGACAACCCCTTTAAGGAGGGAAGTATGGCTTATTTTTCTATTTCATTACATTTCCTGCCCATTTTATATATATTTTTTTTTTTTAAATCCTGGAAAAGCCCTTTAATTTCAGGGACACAAAGCATAATCTAATTTAACAGGCACAATGAGTAGGATTAATTTCAGAGGGCACAGTACATATTATAATGAATTTCACAGGTACAGCATTTTTTTTTTCAGGGGGCCCAGCGAGTATTCCTATTTTCGGAGTTGTCAAAAATGTCTGGGCTAAAAAACTCTGCAGAAGCAAGAATTAGTTGGAAAGGTCAGGAAGTTCTATGAGGATGTCACTTCTAGGTCACTGATTGTCACTGTGTATTCTTTCTCTGACTGCATCACATCAGTATTATGTTCACATGTAAGGTCTGCATTAGAGATGAGCGAGCATACTCAGTAAGGTGATATACGGGGGCCGTGGGGGTAAGCGGGGGGTTGCAGAGGGGATCGGAAGGGAGAGAGAGAGGGATCTCTCTCATTCTCCTCCCTGCTCCCCCGCGCCGCCCCCGACCCCCGTATCTTCAGGGATGAGCCAGCAGGTACTCGAAAAAGGCGATGCTCTCTCGAGTATATTGTCTTACCGAGTATGCTCGCTCATCTCTAGTCTGCATTCTAGTTTGAAAATTCAACTCTCAGCAAGCATATCCTTGGCAGTTGATATTTCACATGATAAAAACGTCTATAATACTCATTACCTAACTTGTTATTAGAGTAGAGATAATTTTTCGTGGCGTACTACAACACAGGCATCCCATATAAAGAACCTTTGGTTACAAAATTGAATCTCACCCTTGACCACCACCAACTCTTTTGTGTATGCTGGAAGACTGGAAGTAAATAGACTGTTGCTGAGTTTCAGTAGTGTTGTCTACCGATAAAAAAAATATTTATATGGAATTTAGGTTCTTCTCTACACAGTGTCCAACAACCTGTGGTCTGGCCAAAAAAACCACCGGTGGCATTACACGCCCATAATTGCAGAGACTTTGAGATAAAATAAGAAAAGAAACACTCAAAAAGTGACCCTATACAGCAGAAGTCCCCAAAATATCATCATCTCTGCTGCCTCTATGAGGGTTCACAGGTGGGTTACAGCAAATGATGAAGTGGGATTTTGAGCAATAAATTGCTGGACATATAAATTCATCTGGATGACCATTAAATTTTCTCTATCATTTTTTGATAGCACCTCTCTACCATTTGATATCATAAATAGAGATGAGCGAACGTACTCGGTAATGCCGATTTTGCAATCGAGCACCGCGATTTTCCAGTACTTCACTACTCGGGTGAAAAGATTCGGGGGTCGCCGGGGGGCGGGGCGTGGTGGAGCGGGGGATAGCAGCGCAGAACAGGTGGGAGCTCTCTCTCTCTCCCTCTCCCCCCCCCCACTCCCCTCTGCAACCCCCCGCTCACCCACAGCGCCCCCGAGTACTTTTCACCCGAGTAGTGAAGTACTCGAAAATCGCGGTGCTCGATTGCGAAATCGGCCTTACCGAGTACGTTCGCTCATCTCTAATCATAAACCATCTAAGAGTCTTTTCTTATTTTTAATATTGTTTTTGTATTAATAATATTACACATTTCTTATTATCTAGTATGCCACATGTTATTTTGGATTTGTCATGTTGTATTATAATATCACTATAATTATTTTAATATATATTTCCTTGTCGGTTTCCATTATATTGATCTATCATCCTCATATATTCTTAATCTTGTATTTAGTATATGCCTACTTTAATATTATTATTGCTACTTCGTTTTATTCATGCTTATGTATGAGAGTAAGGTGAGAATTCTCACAATGGGGAATCCCAGACAACCAGTCATTTGTCACTGGCAGCCTACGAGGCACCACAGTATTTGGAGAAAGTGGAAAAGCAGACGCCTAAAACAATCTCCGGGAAAACTGCATGACCCCCATTTAAGGTGAGGAGGTGGCTGCTTTTGGCAGAAAATGTAAGAAAAGGGCAGAAGGGAGAAAAAAGGCAAGCTCCATAGAATATGAATCGAGAAGAGTTTGAGAGAAAGATCTACATCCATATTCACCTGAAATGGTGATGTGACTTATAGTAAACTTAGGGCCAACAGGATATAAATAAGGACTGGCATTAAAACCGACAATGGATGCCCTGAATATTACTATGGATAGGAAACGGGAAAGAAAAAAAGTATGCAAGGTCAGTCCAATCGTTTATCCTCCTGCAGATATAATACTCTAGGATATATTGCTCAAACGAGAAAGGCCCTTTTTCTATATGGTGAGATAAAGGTTCTTACCGTGAAAAGGATATCATCCTTTAGTCTTCAAGAGATGTAGAATGAGATTTTAGAGGCTCACCCCTGATCATGTGCTATGCTTCTCTCCTCTTCTCTTTGACATGGAAACATACGCGTGAGTAGCCACCAAACACATACAATCATGTCTGTGGGTATATGGTTGTGGGTCACACGTGGCTCCTTAAGCTACTGGTTGCACATTCCTACTGTAGGGGTTGTCTAGCTTCTTTCAGTCTCTCTTGACTTCACTTCTTTCTGCTTAGAATGTATTACAGTGTATGGCCCTTCCTCAACCCTCCTAAGTGAAGCCAAGAGTGTCAAAGGAAAGCTAAAGAGACTTTGTATTCTAACAAGTGCTGCAGACTCTTCTTTCTATCAGGGTGTATTCACAGAGACGAGTGCAATATCACAGTCCAAGAAACGTGGATCGATATTGCAGTCCTGCGATTTTCTATGCTAATGCGTTATGTAAGAAAAACACATTGCATGATGATGAATGATGAAAAGTGTTGTTTATTTGTTCAGTCGCTTCTGACTCTTCATGACCTCGTCGACCAGCCCAGGCCAGAGCTTCCTGTCGGCTGTCGCCAACCCCAACTCCACCAAGGTACATCCCGTCACCTAAAGGATATCACCCATCCATCTTGGTCGGCCCCTCTTCTTTTTGCTTTCCACTTTCCCCAACATCAGCATCTTCTCCAAGGTATCCTGTCTTCTCATTATCTGGCCAAAATACTTCAGTTTTGCCTTTAATATCATATCACACTTGCATGCAAATCACATCTACATGCGAGTGTGATTTTTTTAAATTTTCTCCCATAGGTAAGAATAAGTGATTCTTGAACAGAATCCCCCCAACATAGGACATGCTGAGATTATTCTATCTCGCAACGTTTCTCCGACAGATAAATCACCCATGTGAATTTACCCATTTAAATGATGGATTCTTTTCAAGTGCCAATATCTGTGAATCTCGCAAAACACGGACATTGCATGTTAAAATCACCCATGTGAATGTACTCTCAGTAGTCAGAACTCCCACTGATCTAATGAATGAGTATTTGTGTGTCTCATTTGCAAAGGAGAAGTTACAATTCATGTTTGACTCGTGTAGAGTAAAATAGAAAGTGACAAATTTGAGACACAGGACTTTCAATTTGGAAAGACTAGAGGGAGAACCAGTCTCAAAATGTATGGACTATACAAAGACCATTAGATTTCCTTCTTGAGAAGAAAGGGATACATTTTGGCGAGTGTAGAAAGAAGATTATAAGCATCTAAAGCACTAAATATTATTATTACTTATAGTCTTATACAGTCTAAATATTATTATAGTCTTTATTATTTTCCAAAATCTTAACCAGGTACGTTGTTAATTGTTGTGTAAATTTCTCTGTTACATGTGCTGCTTGGATCTGTAGTTCTAAGCTTCCTAGCAGCACAGCCCTCACAGGGTTAATTGATTGAGCTGGCTGGGTGTGGTACTTCCTGCTAGCCAATCTCCTGAGTTTGTGCTCACATACAAACCCAGCTCCTTGTCAGTCTCGGTATGGTGTTCAGGGTGAGCAGTCATGAATCCTTGTCTGTTAAAGTTTGCTGTGTGACCTGCTATCTGTGTTTTGTTGCAGCTTGCTGTGTGATCTGTGCCTTGCGGTTCATGTCCGTTTGTTCCTTTTTTTTTGTGTGTCAGTTTGGTCTGCTGAGTTTGTTTGCTATGTCTGCGCTAGGTTGGCCCCTAGGGCCCTCTAGTAAATGTGTCTTGCTAGTATAGGGACTGCAAGATACGAGGCTTGCCGGGCTTGCAGCTTAAGTTCATTGGCCAATGTACGAACTAACACCTCGCATTTATATTCAGCTTATCATCTGGTTAAGTTTGCATTGTGGCTGCTGTATGCTGTGTATTCTGGCTCTGTGTGTCCTGTTGTTCAGTCCCTGTCATGTGGCATGAGACTGCGTTCTGTTCTGGTGCGTGGCTCCTAGGATCAGTTAGGGCCGAGATCCGAAGACCGCTGGGCTGCCCTTATTGGGGCAATGTCTCCACTTAGGTAGGGCCAGGTCAACCTCCCATGTAACACAGGGTCAGTTTGCCTGAAAACCGTGTGACCCTGGTGAAACTCGTATGCGTACTCAGTCCTCCCTTTTGGTTGCGATCGTGTGGGCCCCCATGCTTAGTTTGCCCACACGATCATAACATTCTCGTTACCCAAAGAGTTACTAATTAAGAAACTTCATATTCTGTAACTTGGCTGTCACACCCGATTTATTAGATTGGGTCAGATAAGTTAGACCTCACATGGGTGGGAGTTATGACATAGCATTTCCCACTGGACGGAGGAAGAATTACATACGGTATCAATCTCTTTGAATACTATATTCTACAGTCAAGTTGCCAAGAACAGAATGAAACAGCATTTGGCATGTTGTCCAGGTTTCATAGCCGAAAATGACAGCTGTGACTTATAAACTTATGAACTGAGGATAGTCTCCAAGTAGTTAAAATATAGACATGAGAGACACAGCTAAACAACACCTGTCATTCCCTTACTGCATTCCAAAATTGTACAGGTTATGTTCTGGCTAGGGATGACTGCAATGTAAATCCTCCAGCTCTATTGATCTCACCCATGTGTCCACCGTCTTTGGGACTACGCAAAGTGGTAAAGGGGTGTTTGAGGTTTAAAGAAAGAAAGGAGCAAATAAAGGTGGAAAATAAAGAAACAAAGCTTTAATCCCCATCTTTATATGCTCCCTGCCTCTAATGCAGTAGGGATAGAAAGGGCAATGCAAGAGAGAAAACCCATCAAGAAAACAGGAGCACACCAAAATTTGTAAGCCAAATATAACATCTTTATCATTGCCCAATAAAAAAGGGAAAAAGTATAGTAAACATAAACCCTTTCCAATCAAACTCCCCTGCCACCACCACACACCCCAGCTCTTATTTATTTTGGGTGGGAAAACGCATTGTGAATTCCTTGGAATTCCTCAACAGACACACACAGATATTAACTGTCGTGATCATTTTATTAGTAACTTTTTGAAAATTAACCATTTGCAATCCAGTGTCGGGCCTCCTCCGACATTAAGATTTCCCTGCATAGCTCCGATGTTGGGCAAAGGCCGACACATCTTTTTAACTATGTAAGACAGCACTCCAGCGCTGTCCTGTATACTGTGGTATGCATATGCAGAACACCCTCCGACTTCGGAGCTATGCAGGGAAATCTTAAAGGGGTTGTCCCGCAAAACAAAGTGGGTCTATACACTTCTGTATGGCCATATTAATGCACTTTGTAATGTACATTGTGCATTAATTATGAGCCATACAGAAGTTATCAGAAATTTTTCACTTACCTGTTCCGTTGCTAGCGTCCTCGTTTCCATGGAGCCGTCTAATCGCCAGATTAGACGCGCTTGCGCAGTCCGGGTCTTCTTCTTTTCTGAATAGGGCCGCTCGTGCCGGAGAGTGGCTCCTTGTAGCTCTGCCCCGTCACGTGCCAATTCCAGCCAATCAGGAGGCTGAAATCGGCAATGGACCGCACAGAAGCCCTGCGGTCCACCGAGGGAGAAGATCCCGGCGGCCATCTTCAGCAGGTAAGTAAGAAGTCACCGGAGCGCAGGGATTCAGGTAAGCACTGTCCGGTGTTCTTGTTTAACCCCTGCATCGGGGTTGTCTCGCGCCGAACGGGGGGGCTGTTGAAAAAAAACCAAACCCGTTTCGGCGCGGGACAACCCCTTTAATGTCGGACGAGGGCCAACACTAGATTGGAAAGGCTTAAAAATGTTTGCTGTCCTTCTCGCATTCTTTTTTTATTGGACAATAGTAAAAGATGTTCTATTTTGTCTTAAATTTTGGTAAGCGCCTGTTCTTTGGTGGATTTTCTCTATTGCAGTCACAGTTGCACTACAAACCCATCAGGCAGCACCATGTTCAGCTATATTCCATAATGGTACGCTACACTTTTGGTACAAGAAAGACAAGGCAGAGGCAAGCAATTTTATTAATTCATTGTAACATGCACCTGGCAATATGCATATTAATTACAACATCGCTCAAAGTTTTGTAAATGAGTGAAGGTATTAAGATCTTATTCGATAAAAGAGTTTAATTGTGGTCTGGACGTCTTTCTTGAGCGATACAATATTATACGTTATAGTCCTTAATGACTTCAACATAATATCCATGAATTAAGGCCCATGTAGACATAACGATTCTCGCTCAAAAGCCATCTTTTGAGCAATAACCATTGCATCCAAATGCACGGACATTGTGCAGTTTTCCTGAACGATTCGTTCTAGTTTTCTAGAATTGAGCGATGAACTCTTATCAGCGGTGCAGACTGTTGTAACAGTCGGCAGCGCTGATAAGATTCTTTTAGCTTGTGTCCTGCTGGTAGTCCACAGCGGGACGCGAGCTGTAAGCGCGGAGAACAATGCAGCTGTTTGCTTATGCAAAATAGCTGTATTGTTCGCTGAGAGATAGCGGCGGTGTCCCGCTCCTCCTGCATAACTCTTTAGTAGCTAATTAGCTACTATAGACTATGCAAAGATGATCACTCAAACTATCGTTTGAGCGCTCATCTTTCAGTGTAAATGGGGTCTTAAATGCCCACAGCATTCACTATTTTCATTGAGTGTCCTTGGCGTTCCCTACTTTTGAAAGCTATGCTGGATGCATCCTTGGCATGTGACTAGGGATTATTAGACAGACAATAGCTTTTTTAGTGGGATTTCCAGCACGATTATTTACTACACAGTTGACATACTTCAGTCATCAAATAAGATATTCCATTCTATAATGTGACTATCACAACCTTCCTAAACAATATTATGTCTCATAATCATTAGGGATGAGCGAGCGTACTCGGAAAAGCACTACTCGCTCGAGTAATTTGCTTTATCCGAGTATCGCTGTGCTCGTCCCTGAAGATTCGGGTGCCGGCACGGAGCGGGGAGCTGCAGGGGAGAGCGGGGAGGAACGGAGGTAAGATCTTTCTCTCCCTCTCTCCCGCCCGCTCTCCCCTGCTCTCCGCTGCGACTCACCTGTCAGCCGCAGCGGCACCCGAATCTTCAGGGACGAGCACAGCGATACTCGGATAAAGCACATTACTCGAGCGAGTAGTGCTTTTCCGAGTACGCTCGCTCATCTCTAATAATCATCTAACAAGCATTCTGAATATAGGAGTAACCATACTATATAAACTTGCTTCAGGTTTATTGTCCTTTTATCATACCTAACGTGTTTTACATATTCCAGTATAGTCTCCAGTCGCATTTCTCCTTCAATATATTTTTCCAACTTTCCACAAATTAATGAGAAGTATGTCAATAATCGACTCAAAATAGAACGTTTCATGCATTTATTTCCCCTAAATGTATTCAAAATGTATTTTATCTAGTCCGCCAGGAACCACATAAATGCTGTTTGTGCTTCAAAGGTTAGAGAGTTATATAGTCGTGAAGTTACAAATTTTACAGCAACTGCAAATAACAAGACGCTTAGAGGTTTAGGTTTTAATGACCTTTTCTATCTCAACAAGCACACTTAACCCTGAGTGTGACAGATAACATTCTGCCGGAGCAAAGGCAGTTGTTTAGAGACAAGGACAGCTCATAGCGTGTAAACAGACAGCATGTGAAAACACCACGAAATATGCTGCAAAGTACAAAAGGAGAAAATCAAGGCCTTTCATGACCGTCATGTATGTGTTGTATTTTAGCATATTTGGGGTCATCTGCTGTCAGTGTTAATCCACAGCATGTGGCCCCATTATAGAATACATACACACGGAATGTCCTATTCCTGTCCACATCACGCACGAGAAATAGTATATGCTGCTCTCCATAAATCAGACCTCACATGGACAAGTGTCCATATGTCGCAGGTTGTGCCCAAAACCTCTCGGGTGCAGCTTGCACACATGGGAAGTCTGCCAGAGGTCTGAGGCTTCCTTCACAGTTTTCTGTGGCATGTAAAAATAATCGCAAAATGTGTTTTTTGGGGGGTTTTTTGCAAGCTTTATGGGTGACGGTTTTTTAATTCAAACATTGTTACATGTTTTTTAGGTGTTTATCCGGCCCTATAGAGAAGGACTTGCTTTCACTTTCCATTTCTGCACATCACTCTGTATCAGGGTGTTTTCGCATACAGTGTTTTTTTTTTCCTTTTCTTAAAAGCTGTTTTTTGTGCTGTTTTTTTAACACTAAGTCGATCCAAAAGGGAGGCGGAAAGTTTAAGTCTTTTCTCTATATTTCCCATTTCTTCTAATCCACTTCTGGTTTTGTCACAAAAAACTGTATTCCAGACACTGCAGTGGCAATTTTCCAAACACTGTGTGTTAAAGCACCCTTAGACTTTGGCGACTCCTGCAGCAAAAAAAAAAGTTATTTCACCTAGAAGCGCTGTACGGCTCTTCTCCCCCCGTACCTGACAGTCGTCTTCTGTATTCTGGTGGCCGGGGATTGAAAAATCCCTGCCTCCAGAATGCACTGCCTCTGATTGGCTGAGCGCTGTAACCAATCAGGACCAGCGCTCAGTTGTCATTCAATGAAAATAGTGCATATAAAAACTAAAGTTCAACCCACGAAAAAACAAGTCCTCACACAGCCCCATTAATGCAAAAATATAATAGTGATGGTCTGTGAAAGCTATTTTATTTAAGTAGCAAACTATAAAAAAATTATAATTGAGTATTAGCCGACCCGAGAATAAGCAGAGACAATAAGTTTTACCATAAAAAACTGGGAAAACTTATTGACTCGAGTATAAGCCGAGCTATACTTGAGTATATACTGGGTAAAAAAAAACCTTCATAGTCACCTCCCAGCCGGCATCTGTGTCTCTGCGGCAAGCTGCAGCAGCCAATCAGTGGATGACAGAGCCGAGCAGAGAGGACGGTGGGGGATGACAGCAGGGAGAGTTCAAATAGCTTGCTGCACCACCGCCGGGAACACAGGAATTCAAGCAGCTTGCCACACCACTGCCGGGGCCACAGGCGCCAGCTAGGAGCTGAGCATGGAGGGGTTTTTTTTAACCCTTCCCTGACTCGAGTATAAGCCAATGGGGGCTTTTTCAGCACAAAAATGTGCTGAAAAACACTGCTTATACTCGAGTACATACGGTATATAAATTTGGTATCTTGCAACCGTACTAACCCACAAAATAAAAAATAGAATCAAAAACACTATGGCAGGATTGTATTTTTTACGATTTCACTCCACTTAAAATTTTATTAAAGTTTTTTAGTACATTATATGGTATATTAAATGGTACCATTAAAAAGAACAACTTGTCTCACAAAAATAAAAAGATTATGGCTCTTGAAAAGTAGAGACAGAAAAATGAAGATCCAAAATTGAAAATCTATGGTCTGGGAAGAGCTAAGGGGATTTTTTTAAGAGCTAAACACTAAGGTCATAGCTGAAGGATGTGGCAGGTGGTGCATGTGCCCCGGGTGCAGTCAGGACTGGAGGAGTTTTGCCGAAAAAGGACATTACAGTTTTGGACAAACTCAGCTAGTTCTATTTCAGTTGGCTGTAGCTCCTGTTCTTTCGGTGCTACTAACATGCTTCTGTATAATTTTAAGGCTAATATACTTAACCCCTTAATGACATGGCCTATTTTGGCGTTGAGGACCAAGCGATTTTTTTTTGTATTTTTCCATCTCCATTTTTCAAAAGCCATAACTTTTTTATTTTTCCGTGGACGCGGCCATATAAGGGCTTGTTTTTTGCGTGGCGAGCTGTAGTTTTTATCGGTGCCACTTTTGGCAATATCGTAAAATTTATTTATTTTTTTTAATGATAACAGGGAGAGAAAACGCATCAATTCTGCCATAGATTTCTTTTTCTTTTTTTTACAGCGTTAATCATGCAGCATAAATGACACACTAAATTTTTTCTGCGGGTCGGTACGGTAACAACGATACCAAAATTGTTATTTTTTTTTTAGGTTTTTACACTTTTTTGCAAAACCCCCTTTTTTTTGGAAAATTTTTTTTACACTATTTGAGTCCCTCTGAGGGACTTGCAGCACTATGCCTACGATCGCTGTCATAAGGCATGGCAGAGCTACTGCTCTGCCATGCCTTATCGCTTGTACAGCGATTATAGGCACAGGCAATACAGGACACCAGTATCTGGCGTCCTGTTGCCATGGTGACAGGCCGGGCTCTCGCGATGACATCGCGAGAGCCGGCCGGAGACACAGAGGGAGCGCGATCCCTCTGTGAACTCTTTCCCTGCCGCAATCTAACAGCGGGGGGCGCATTTCCGATGTCCCCCCCCCCGCTATTGCAGCGGGACGCCGGCTGTGACTGACAGCCGGCTCCCGCTGCGGGATCTTATGTGATCCTGCACTATCCCCAGGACGTACCGGTACGTCCTGGAGCGGGAAGGGGTTAAACTCATAGAATTGGAGAAATGGCTGCTTAAAGTGGGGTTGAGAATACTGAATGTACTTTTGACATGTCTGTGTGCAGAGCAGAGAAGGGGCATGAGGGACAATCGGTGATTCTCCTGTGTGTCCCAGGGAAGGAGTGACATAAAAATAAAAAGAACAATAAAACTATACAGTTGGTATTGCCACATCCATAACAACCTGTACTATAAAATATTACATTATTTATCCAGTACGCTTTATTCCGCAAAAAAAATGCCAAAGAAGCTATTCGGGAAGGGATTTCCCCCCAAATGGGCTAATTGGCTCCTGCCTCTTGGTTTTTTTTGCCTTCTTCTGGATCAACAACATAGGAGGATAAACAGGCTGAACTAGATGGACATTGTCTTCATTCGGCCTTACATACTATATTACTATTTTCTCTTCATCTCTCTTCCTCAAATCAGGACTAAAAGTAATAAATATGTTCTTCAAAATCCCACCAATAAAAACTACAAGTCATCCTGTCAAAAACGAGCCCTCATACAGCTCTCTGTGCCTGGTCACTAAGGGGTTATCTAGGAACATTTCTTTTGAAAAAGATGTTCTCCCTGCTATATTAAACTAAAAAGATAACTCACTTTCACCACTTTTCCTCTGCTACCATTTCGCTGGTGCCCAGTCTCCTTAGGTCTTTACTCCTGGGTGCAGAGCGCTGATGTCACTGGCACCAGGTCATGTGACCATTGTAGCTAATCACAGGAAGAAAAGAGCTGGAGATTGCCTGTAATAGTCACATGGCCCTGGTGTTGGTGACATCATCGCCAACTCCCTGAATCTGGAAGTGAAGACAGTGAGGTGGCCTAATAGGCCTTCTGTCAGCTGCGCAGGCACCAGTAATATAAATGACGTGACAATTGAGGACCCTGGAGCACAGGGGTCCCCAACTCCAGTCCTCAGGGATCACCAACAGGTCATGTTTTCAGGATCTCCTATAGTAAGAACACCTGTGGCAATGTCTGAGGCACCAACAATAACTACATCATCTGTGCAATACTGAGGAAATCCTAAAATCATGACCTGTTGGCGGTCCCTGAGGACTGGAGTTGGGGAACACTGCTGTAGCAGATTTAAGATTGGGACGCAGGTATGCATCCAGGGGTGGATTGCTATTAGGGGAAATGCCGCTGGGCCTGTCATGTCTTGAGGTTGGTGCAGGGGCAAACATCTTTTTAAAATCAAATTACCAAAGTCCACTAAACTAAAACAGATAAACTCATCTATGTCGCTCCTCCCACTTTCGCCCTCTGCAGTCCATGCCGCATTGGCCACGTGGGCATCGTGCACTTTTTGTCTGAACGATGATTTTAAGGTGAACTTAAAATTCATCCTTCAGCCGAAGAGAGATAAAGTGTCTCTCAATAGACCGCTTGCTGTGTTCTCCACAGGAGCCAGAAGAGAACAATGCAGCTGGGAGTGTGATAAATCACAGGCTGGGCTCTGTAAACAGCTCCTGGAAGCCCTTTTACATGCAAATTAAGATGATAAGTTTTAAGGGCCATTAACACTTTATGCAAAAAGATCGCTAAAGCGTTCAATCTTTCAATTGTTTGAAACATTATCTTTGCATGTAAGTGGGCCTTTAGTGAGGCCAGGGACTAGCATTAGCGATCACGTGATTATGCTACCCGGAAGTCAACAGGTGACCAGTGCAGTGCTGACTGCAGATAGTGGGAGGAGTGACATAGGTGAATACAGCAGGGTCCATAAGGGACATTAGTACGAAATGGGAGCATGAGGGACATCCTTACTAAACGAGACCATGAGGAAGACACAGAGAGAGCGCTCGCAGGTCCTACAACTTACTAGCACCAACCTCCTTCTCACCGAGACGGGACCTTCCGGCACTAAGAACTGCGCATGAGCAATACAGCACAGTGCTTCCCCTCCTGTCCTTCCTCCCATCATGCACTGCTCACAGGATGTTGGAGGCTATGATCAGGGGAGGAAGTAGCAAAAGCAGGCAGGATGTCAAAGGAAGCAGAGATATTTTTTTTCAAGCGGAAGGTCACATGACATAAATAGAAAATGAAGAAAGTAGCTAGACCAGGCCCAGCGAGCTGTTACAAAATGACTTATTGTAATGATGCACATTAGATTTTACAGTGTCAGTCCGTGCCCGGAGTACCCATTAATGGGGCAATGCAGACAGGAGATGTTTTTTTATATGGTCCCTGTAAAAAACAAGCAAAATATGTCCTTTTCTGGTCCGAATTCTTGGACATCAGCCAATTATTTAAGTCAATAGATGTGTAAGAAAGGGGAAAAAAGCGCACCCGGACGCCATCCTCGTGCATGACTGCTAATCAATGATAGGAAAAAAGGAAGATTCCGTTTTTTGTGCACGAGAAATGATGCACGGATGTAGAAAAAATGGGCGCCCAACACGGGTATACACACGGCAAAGAATTGGTCTGTGTTAGGATCCGATCCACTGACAGGGGATCTCGGTGCGTTGTGTCTGCACATTACCACATATTATAACCCGATACACGTAGAGCCCCTGTCAGTGCATCGGGTCGGGCGGCGAGCGAACTGTGAAGGGACGAGGCATGCATTCATCGCCTGCCCTACTGAGAGCAAATGTGCGAGCAGCTCCAGACCTACTTTAATGAGCTCTCAGTCGGCTGCTAATTATCTCATTAAGCAGGCTAATGTTTCCCAACCTCTCACCCAGCTTTCCCTGGATGAGGAGATGCGCACACACACAATTGCAATACGTGACCAAGTGGCTTAAACTGTCACTTTGTGACATTTTCATAGTATTAATATGCCACTCCAGCAGCAGCACTGCTACAATACATAAAGCAGTATGAGCCAGTCACCAGCCGGTATCTGTGTATACAGTATACAGATATGAAGTGCATTAGGGTGTATGGGGGATGCTGTTGGATTAAGAGGTCAGGTTCTGAGGGAGAATATAAGGATCAAGTGAAGATTATGTCCCCCCTGCTTGAACAAGTGAAGATTATGTCCCCCTGCTTGAACAAGTGAAGATTATGTCCCCCTGCTTGAACAAGTGAAGATTATGTCCCCCTGCTTGAACAAGTGAAGATTATGTCCCCCTGCTTGAACTGTGATAGACATGATGATTAGTCAGTGTAAAATGTCTATTGATTTGTACTAAACTAGATGTATTACGCAGCTGTAGTGACTTTAACTCTTAGAGGCTAACGACTGCATAATTTCATTATAGTAATTGCTGGACAATGGTGAAAAGATATGTGTTTTGTGACTTCAGCCTAATGTGGAACTCTGCTGCGTAAGGAAAGAGTTAAATCACAGTGTTATATGTTATTGCTTGTGTTCATCTTGAGTGTTTTCCCAGTCCTTCCCCATCCCCCCACACAGAATCTTCTTCAACAAAGAGATACTTACTTTCAGTTTCAGGTTTGAGCACATGTTTGTAAGACAAAGACTTGCTTATACATTGGACTTGAGAGAAGGTGGGCAGGAAGGAGGGGGGATTCTATATGATCCGACAAATGAGAATCCTATATGTTACTGATGTAATCTGTTGCACGCCCATTGAAGGGCAGGTGTTATGCTTTACAATAAAAGGGGCTGTCTGGGTGTTTCTGCCCAGAGAGCCATTTTGGATATGAGACTGATAGCTTGTGTCTGATCTGGTCGATGATGTGTGCACACTATACAATTTGGAAGCTACAAAATACCCCGAAACCTGCTGGAGAAAACCAATGTCCAGCTCAGAACAAGTGAAGATTATGTCCCCCTGCTTGAACAAGTGAAGATTATGTCCCCCTCTTTTTTTAAGTGACATTCAGGGAGATTTATCAAGCTGTCATATATAATAATGTCCTTTGTTACCCATAGCAACAAAGCATTGCTCATCGCCAATGTACTGATGGATATTCTTGGAAGTGTATTAACAAGCACTGAGCATCATTATGGGTATCTACCTAAAGGGCTCTCCATTTGAAAAGTTACACATCTCTCTGAAAAAACAGTTATCATTAAAAATATTAGCAGCGGACATATACATTTGTGTCAAGTGAAGTTTATGTCCCAGGCGACATGATCTTCACTACTTCATTTGTGTTAACACTTGTCTCAAGTAAAGTTTATGTCCTGGGGGGGGACATGATCTTCACTACTTCATTTGTTTAACACTTGTGACAATTGAAGTTTATGCCCTGGGGGACATGATCTTCACTACTTCATTTGTGTTAACACTTGTGTCAAGTGAAGTTTATGTCCTGGGGGACATGATTTTCACTACTTCATTTGTTTAACACTTGTGTCAAGTGAAGTTTATGTCCTGGGGGACATGATCTTCATTTGATCTGAATATAGAAGAGGGATAAAAAAAGAATAGGTTATATTGGGGAATGTGATAGGCCACCCTAAGGGCTTATTGAGACGGGCGTATATCGGTCAGGTTTTCACGCCCGGACGATATACGCTGCCCCTCTCCGCAAGGGGAGGAGTCGGGATGGGAGCTAGTGCACTGCAAAATCGGGTCTTCGTTCCTGCGTTTTTTTAGCGCCAGCGATGCTTTTTGTTTAGAACAATGTCATATCGCTGCTGTCTGCGATAAAATGGCGCAATTTTTTTTTGCAAGAGTAAATAGGACTTTCGCAATGTTAAAATCGCATCACAATGCATGTTTGTTGCGTTGCAATAAAAAAGAGCCTCCATAGGGAAACATGGGAAGAAAAAAATTGCGCATGGTAGAGAGATAGGGCTCGCCGCCATTTTTTTTTTGTTCTCTCAACATCGCATCAGTGAAAACATCGCAGATGGGACGGAAACCGTTGCAAATCATTGGTTTCATAATCTGCCTTTTTACGGACTCTCTCAGCAGGCGAAAATCACACGATTTTCTCGCCCGTGTGAAACCACCCTAAGACCGCTCTCACACGCTCGTCTCAAAACCCTCATCTAAAGGAATGGCGCTTTTAGAGGGCGTTATAAATGCCCTGCTTACAACCTAGAGGGGAGGACATAACTGTGAGGGGTTAAGAGAAGTTGAGGGGCCCCAGCATAAACTTTTGCACCCGGGCCCCTGAGCCTTTAGCTACGGCCCTGACTGTGAGCCAAGGAGCTGACTACATGCACGCTTCTACTGACAACCCCTCTCCTCCTCAGCGGTAAGTGCGCCCCCTACAGGCGCAGTACTGCTGGCCCTGACCGATCGCAACTGCTACAGCGCGCTGGTCTGAGGAGAACCCGCCTCCCGCTAGAGAGTCATGTGACCGGGGAATGTCACCTGACCTTCTGACGTCAGACCTCCTGTAGCCCACTCCACTCTAGCCTCTACCCTACCCTGTCACCACCGCGACGGAGCCTGGGCGCCACTGCCCTACCGCCGGCAGTAGTGGGAGGGCAGAGCCGGGAGAGGAGCTCGTCCGCTCGGGCTGACGGATGGAGGCGTCCTGGTGACTGCAGTGGGCTTTCCTCATGGTGAGTACTCAGTGCAGGGGGGCGGGCAGCCGCTGCTCACAATGACGCTTATCTGCGCTGTCATCTGCGTCAGTTGTACTAACCTGCCAGGGAGCGTCAGCGCCGCCGGTGGCAGGGAGTTGGGACTTAGTAGTCATTAGTTCCTCTCTGGTGAGGACGTGCCATCTCTGCCATGTCTTATGGGAGGTTGTGCCAGCCGGATTCTTAAATGTGGCGTAAAGACGTTCTGTGCAAACCGAGAGCCGTCCGGAGGGGCCATTTATGACGTACGGTTACAGTAGTCGTCGCGGGTCCAGCCGAGGGCGATATTTCCGTGGCGATTGTATGTATGTCCTGCGTTTACGTGGGGCTCTGCTACCCCCCAACCCTCGCCCAGCGACAACAGCATACGGACCGTGGATTTTCGCCGCTGTCATACGGGCGTGTTTTTGGCGCTGCACGCCGTTAATAGCCCATTGATTTGTATTGGCTCGTTAACGTCAACACGTTTTGTTTTTTCCCGTGTGCGTATGACTCAGGAGAAAAATCGCAGCATGTTCTATCTTGGCGCGTAATACACATGTATATACGCCAGGATAGTGCGTGGGGATTGGCGGCATGCAGCGAGCACGCATGTCACCGCGCAATTGGTGCCTGCCTGTGAACGTCGCCCTAGACTGTGGGACGTAATGGGGAGGGGGGAATGCGCTGCGGGATCTACAGGGTCCCCACGGAAAATGTACCGCTGAGGTGAAATGAAAGCTGCGCTGTGATTGGTTGCTATGGGCAACAATGACACTTTTTTTTTTGTTTGCTTGCGTAAGAGCGCGGCGGCGGTTACTTTTCCGTCACCCATCCTGTATATGCCGAGTAAGGCCGGGCATCTGCACCGCGTATTTACCCAATGGGAGCTGCATATTTGCGCGCGTGTATGTGTTCTACTGTACTTTTTGCGTGCGCAAATCATGCACATTTGCGCACACAAAAAAAGAAGCAACCGAGCGTCCATTGATTAAAATGGGCAATTAGTGTGATTAGCTCAATATGTGCTCTTTTCCTACACAAATATGCAGTGAAACGGAGCATTCTGCGCATTTTTTTTCACGAACAAAACGCGCGCAGAAAATACGCTTATGTGAACGAATCACTTGAAATCAATGGGTTTTATTCACTGCATATTACGCATGGAAATACTTGTGCGTGATATGCTGTGCGAATACGTCTGCGTGAATCTGACCTTCTGGAGCTCCATTGAGTAAGCGGATGTGATATAATTTATGTAGTCCACGGGGGCCGCTGTGTGCCCACTCTAATAGCGGTCCCTATTGAGTTCACACGTCGCGGTCAGAACCTGTTTGCAGTAAAATGTAACACATTTGTTGTAGTTTGGGGCAAATCATGGTAAAGAAAAAATCCAGTTTGATTGCGGCGTGAGAAGTCGTTTTTTACTAAAGTAGGTTTTGTGAGCTTCACCACCGCGGCGAGCTGCTGACGCGCGTACTGTCCGAGCAGCGATGCTTACATAACACTGGAAGGGCGGTCGTGGGTATTACTGGTCTTCGAGTGGCCTGTGTGCAGCAGCTGCTGTGGACTTGGGCTGCAGAGGGAGTCCTGAGCACACGACGACGGCCTCATTCCATAAGTGACCCTTCATACGGGACGGAGTATGACGCACAGCGTACGCGAGCCGCACCAAATTCTGCACCAAAATCCTCAGGCTACCGGCGCATTTTGCTGCAGAATTAGCTTAAAACCTGCCCGCAATTCTGCAAATCACAATCTACGGATTTTGCTGTGGAATTCCGCAGCTGCGGATTTGGCCGCGTCCTACGGCGCAATTCGATGCCGCGTGAAAGGTCCCTTCTGACCGCTATCAGGAAAGCGTTTTTCTCCGCACTCGAGCCTTGTCTTGCGGCCGCGATGCGGAGTAAACGTAAATCTATGTATCCATTAACATATTTTAAAAAAATTCAGCGTGCGCCACTTTCGTCTGTTTTTGCGTTCGCTGGTATCATTTACTATACGGATCCGTATTTACCCTGGAGAAAACCAAACCGATGACCTCAAATATGGAGGCAAATCCCGACGCCGCGGTGATGACACGCGATTACGCATCTGCGTTACGGACGGGTTACAATATAGTAGTTTGATACTTGCGGCGTAGACTCAGAAGGGAGAAGTAACTCCTTCCTGTTTACTTCCCCTTCCTTCATTATCTACTCCTGACATTGGCCTCTGTTTACCGTCCTGTGGTCCCCTACCGCCTGTGTGCTGAAGACGTGCGATACATGACTGCACTGACTAGTCGCTGACCACAGCTGTTGTACTGCCGCGACTACGGTGGTCATACGTATGCTTGTACATGAATGATTGGTCCGCGCTCATCTGAATACACCAGTGCAAATCCATAGTGGTGTATGCTGGCCATATAAAATACAGATGTGACGTGGACAGAAAATACGCCCGTAGGCTTACATCTTACGCTATTACCTGTCCGCTACATTTAGGAAACCAAGATGTTGGTTGTTTTTAATAACTTGGTTCGGTTTTGTGTTTTTGTGGCTTTGTTGGTACCTTGATGTGGGCTGAAGGAGCCTTCATCACTTCTGGCATGGGGAGGTTGTGTTGGCTATTGTGTATTATGTGGCTACATTGTATCACTTTGTGATACAATCAGATGACATTTTTACAAATGGGACTTGTTCCGTGTGCAGGGAAACGTCTCCTGTATGCCTGCCGCTAAATTAAGGAATAGAATAGTGCCGTAGTAAAGCGTGGTGGCCACTAGAGGGCAGGATTGTGTCTGCTTGGGATTCTTATGTAATGGCCATAAAGCTGAATTTGCCAGAGGAACTATAAATATACCAAAGTGCCCCCTTATCCCCACAGGATGCCGTAAGCAGCCGGGCTGCCAAACGAAATAAGCGTTTATCCCGCGTGTTTCTATACGTGTTGTGGAGTGATTCGCGCTCTCCATGTATATAGTACGACATTGTTGGTAGAACGCACCAAGCCGTATCCCGTTATCAGCCTTATCGCCAGTACCAATCGGTACATAACAGAAGGAACAGCAAGGTGTGGTGAATCGGGTTTTCTTGCCGTGGCACTACTTCTGGAAACAAGTCAACAAATATACCCTCAGTACAAAATGTAACCGTTACCTAGGACACAAGTGAGTCATCGCAGCCGGAGCTTCCTTGTTATCAGTGTGTGGCACAGAGCGGGCACGGCCGAAGGGCATGTGCCAGCACAAAATCATTTTTAGGTTAAATATATATTTTTAAGGCTTTTTTGTGCTGTCTCTCCCCCCCCCCCCTTCATTTTTAAACAATGTCATAGTTTATATTAACCTCTTAAATGCCAGGCTCTTTTTATCCTAAGGACTCCGTCACACCAGCGATCGCGAGAAAATCGTCTCAAAATTGCTATTTTGCTCATGAGATGTCTGAGCGCCGGTCGTGCTTTTTCTTGCAAAAGCATCGCTGCCATTTGTGTTTTTCTCACGATAGACAATAGGAGTTTCTAATGTTAAAAACGCATCGCACAAAAATCGCAAGTTTGTGCTTTACGATGTGATAAAAAGGGGGCTGCATAGGGAATCATGGGAGATAAAAAGAGCAAAATGCAGAAAGGCAGAACATGCTGCGGGCTTTTTTTTTTTTATCACTCCGCACTGCATGAGTGAAGCCATTGAAAATCATTGCTTTCATAATTCAATCACTCTCGCATTATGCAAAAAGTCTTTCTCCAGTTATCAACTACTACTCCCTCGTCCGCTTGCACTGATCATTCACTCTCCAATCATCGTTTTTTGGGAGAGATGAAGACAACAGTTTGACAGCTCACTGAGAGATCAGATTACTGTTGTAGCCTGAGAAGGATGCAATAAGAGAGACATAGACAGTGCTGGCTTCCACATCTGCACTGCTGTATAATGTCCTCCATGCTACTGCTGCTTCTGCAGGTGTGCGACAGAGAGAACGGGAAGCAGGATCTCCCCTTCTGTGTGTGTTGTTTATGGAGACATAACAGCCAGCCTTCACCCACGAGCTCGGGGAAACCTGACAATCAGGCTGCATTGGGCACGAGTTGTCGGCAGCACCTGGACACATATTCTGCACTGTCTGATCTGCTTGGACCGCACACATTGCATGCCCCATGACAGTGGGCAAGAATCGGACATGCACAGAGTTCAGCTTTCCTTGTTTTTTTTTCTCTTTTTCGCAGAATATTGGTCCATGCAAAAAATCGGGCATGCCAATAACCTCACAGGAGATAATGGGATTGTGTGCTGTATGGAATACATCGTCCATATATATGCCTGTGTGAATGGATCTTAGGGTTTGCTCCTAAACTCACTCCCACCTCCCTTCTGTGGCCACTGTCAGTGTCTCCCATAGGAGTGTATGGCAGCGGCTGTCAACAGGCCAGGAAGATAGTTCCAGGGCTATCTTTCCTGCCCAGCCTAACAGTGCCCAGTCTGGCGCTTTTACGCCACAGGAATATGCCTGTGTGATCTGATGCATTGGAATCCAATGCACCAGATGGTAGTGTATATCAGCCGGACGTGAAAACGGCGGCCGATATAAGCTTGTGTGGATAAGCCCCTAGAGACACCCTCTAGACTGTCATCTAGCAACAGAAGCCCATACTAATAGCTCCCCCCCACACCCACCTCACCCACATACACAAGTGGATGCCCATTTCTTTAGGGCACCCCTCTCGTGCAACATGGATGCACATAAAGAGGTAACGCTGGTTGACTTGTTGATTTGCTACAGCCGTCCGTTTTCAGTGTGTGCAGCGATCTGCATGAGGTTACCGTGCCTGGATGCCTCTCTGGGGATCTTGTGGTTTCTTGGTGACTCAACAGTTTTACACAGAATGTCTGAATAGTGAAACCCGTCTGATACTAGAAGGGTCGGCTATATCATAACTCCCACTGCTGCCGTATGTGACATGGCTCGTAACTCATCACCCAGTGACTCATTTTCCAAGTAATTGATAAATATTTCTCCTGCCGTTCTTCAGAAGTGGCATCTTCCTTCTACGTTGCAGTCAGCGGACATTCCGTCATAATTAAAGCCTTTAATATATATACCCCTTTTTTCCTTAAAGTATAGGAACATTTATGACTTGAGGCTCATTCACGCTGGCGGTCGCGATATCGCTGCGAGAAAATCGCGTCAGAATCACAATTTTGTTCATGAAATGTTTGTGCGTCAGCAATGCTTAATCTACTACGATACCAAAAATTTTTCTTTAAAGCTTTTTTTTTTTTTTCAATTTTGCCCAGTAAAACCCCTTTTTGTGGGGGGATGGGGAATAATAATTTTTTACATTGAAAGTCCCATAACTAGAGATGAGCGAGTATACTCGCCAAGGCAAACTACTCGAGCGAGTAGTGCCTTATGTGAGTACCTGCCCGCTCGTCTCCAAAGATTCGGGTGGCGGCAGGGGGGAGAGCGGTGAGTTGTGGGAGTGAGCAGGGGGGAGTGGGGGGAAGAGAGTGAGAGAGAGGGAGATCTCCCCCTGCCGGTACCCGAATCTTTAGAGATGAGCGGGCAGGTACTCACATAAGGCACTACTCGCTCGAGTAGTTTGCCTTGGCGAGTACGCTCGCTCATTTCTACCCTTAACTTTTTTTTTTGTTCTCCATGGACTGAGCTTTGTGACGGCTTGTTTTTTGTGTAACAGGCTGTAGTTTTTATTGGTATTATTGAGGGGTGCATACAGCTTTTTTAAAATCACTTTTATTGTGCTTTTTGGGGAGGCCAAATGAAAAAAGTATTTGGCCTCTACTTTTTAGGACTTCTATATTTTTGTTTTTACCGTGCAGAATTTTTTTTTTTTTTTTTTTTACTGTCCCTGTACGGAACTTGAACCAGAAAATCTCCAATCGCTATGATAACTAGAATACATTGCAGTATCACTCACAATAGCAATCATAAGCCATGGCAGGCTTGGAAGCCAGTGTCTAGAATCAGCTGATCGATGGGGATCCCTAGTGGCCAATCATCTATTGATGCTCTATCCTGAGATTAGGTCATCGATAGAAAAAAATCCCCAAAGTCTTGGACAACGCATTTAACCTTCTGGAGCATCAAGAAAGATTAACTAAGCCGGTGCTGAGAACGCCCTCTGTATAGATTCTGAGGTTGGGACTATACTTCTGCAAATTAAAAAAAGGCATCTGGAAGCTCGGCATGAAGACTGTCAATTTGTAACATTTTGCTTTTATCTTAAGGAGCTCTGTTCCCCCAAACCGCCTTTTTCCATCTCTACATGCCATACATAAAGTAGAACAACCAAACCGTTCTTTGGGTGGTACACTTCTGAGCACTAGTCCTGGCTTACCCCCCTCCACCTTGCTCACCACCTCTGCCCGTTAATTGAAGTCTCCAGCTCCCTTGCACTGTGCAGAGATTACGGACTTGCCCTGCTGTCTGCATCAGGCTCGCTGACATCACACGTGCGCCTTTCCCAGACGTGCAGCACATGCACAATGTGTCGAACACGTCGAGTCTCAAGCTCAAGGCTTATCGGTGATGCCAATCAATTGATAATGGGCAGGGGTAGTGCGGAAGAAGAGGACGGAAGCATGAACCAATGCCAAAGGGTGAACTGTCCATTGGATGGTCTGGCCCTAATGTACACTCAGCATGCGGAGACACAAGCGATTTCACGGGCATGGAGCTCCCTATCGTAAAAAGGAAGGTATAGGGATAGGTTGGTCTTAATTTTCCCATCTCCAGGTAGGATTGATGGATGGAAGGGGATGGGTGACAGACTTCCTATAAGGGCTAATGCCCACAGACGGATTTCTGCGGCATTTGACGCGGCGTCATCCCGCAACTATTAGGTTCTATAGAACCTAATGGCTTTCTGCCTTGCAGTGTTCACGCTGCAGAATTCTAACGTGGAATTCCGCAGCGTGAAAGAAATCGCGGCATGCTTTAATTGCCGTGGAAAAATGTGCAGTCGGCTTCCATTGTAGTCAATGAAAGCAGTCCGTCACGCGATACTTCCACTGTGAGCACAGCAGAAGTATCGCGTGATTATGCGTCACCAACGGCCACGACATTGCCTACTGCTGGTGCATCATGCGCTTCCCTGTGCATGCACGCCGGGTGGGACTCGCACGCCGGATCCGGAGAGGTGAGTATAGGGTCTTTGGGGGGGGGGGGGGGGCGTGTCAGACTCCGCTACGATATTCCGCTAGCGGAGTCCGACACGGCTGTGGGCAGGAGGCCTAATGTGTCTCTCTTTTGTGAGAGATCCAGTGTAAAAACTGTACTTTAACTCTCAATACAAATTGTGAAACTCTGTCTGATGGTAAGTTTGGAAATGGTTTCGATGGCATTCTTTTAACCCCTTCAGTGGCAGGTTTATTATTACCATGTCAGGCCTCACAAGGCAGGTTTTTTAAATGCGATTTAAACACTTAAGTGATGCATTTTTTAGTTATTCATGGGTTAAAAAAATCCCTTTTTTTATTAGCAATTTAAATTCTTTGATATTTTCTGAACTTTTGGAGTGTAATGTTTTAAAAAATATTTAGTATAGTTTAGGAGATATGGTGCTACAGCCGCCGGCCCATTAAAAGCAATGGGATGCAGGCAACCCTAGCAGTGATTTCTGGGGAAAGGGCTTGAAATATAAGCCCTTCCCTGAAAATCGCCCCTAGCTTGTGTAAAAAATAAAAAAAAAAAAAAAATATATATATATATATATATATATATATATATATATATATATATATATATATATATATATATATTCTCACCTCTCCATCGCTCTCCGGGTTTGATGGGTCTTCAAATGAATGGAGGCCATATTTGTGTCTCGTAACACACCAAACTCCTGTGAGATTCTTATCCATGTGAATAAGCCTTAAGAATGCTTCCCTCAGCTCTTCTGAAGAAACAAAATGATCCGCGCCACCCAACATGAAGAGATAAATGAAAAAAAGAAGTAAAAAATTATCTGAACTCACCTGGTGCTTGGTGGGAGCCCTATACGAACAATGGGCTACCAGCCTGCACCAAACGTCCCAGTTCATCTGTAATGGGTACTTGGAATCCTCTGGAGTCCGGTAAGCAGCAGGAAAAAAGGTATATATCCCCAAAAGGGGAATGAAGAAATCCAGAAAGTGAATCCGCGCTAATGCCGGTAACTGCAGAAAATATTCCTCCAGGAAAAGTGGTGCTTAATAGTGCCCACAGCACATTTAATTAAATGCCAAAATCTGACAATTATGCAATACAGGGAAAAATGCTGCATAAAATATGCAGCATATGCAACGCATTTCGGCGTTTTAATACGCCTTTCTCAAGCATTAGCGCTCTATATTCACACAGTCTATAAATGGTAGAAAAAACTATACTCGCCGCATGGAGCTGGTGACGAGGTTGTCCTGCGTCCAGTGTCGGCCCGGATACGACGTCATTACGCTCATTCTGTACTGACGTCAGCATCGGTGTGTCGGAGGTAGCAAAAGAGGAGAGTATATTATGGATTTGTGTGTATGTGTTGTTTTTTTGCCCCCCACAGCATAATCCGACCCGGCGTCCACGCTTACCTGTATTTTTTTAAATTGTGGATGGTCTGGACGGCTCGCCATCGGGCATGTGCAGTACAGATTCGGGGCTTATTCACATGCGTGTATTTCAGTCAGGTTTTCACGGCCGGCCAATATACGCTGCCCCTCTCTGCAAGGGGAGAAGGCGGGACGGGAGCTAGTGCACTGAGCTCCCGCCCCTCACCACTGTTTGCCATGAGAGTTGGCGGGGCGGAACTTAGTGCCGTCCCTGTCCTGCCCCTCCCATTGCAAATTGTGGCGAGAGGCGGGAGCTCAGTGCACTAGTTCCCGTTCTGTCCCACCTCCTCCCCTTACAGAGAGAGGCAGTGTATATCAGCCGGGCATGAAAACCCGACCGATATACGCCCGTCTGAATAAGCCCTTAAAGAAAGAAAATCCCTTCCTCTCCCGTGCTGTCGCAAGTCAATGACACAGGCGGATGACTTCCATTGACTTAAATGGAAGCCGTCCGCACAGAATCCGCGCAAAAGGTCCGCCCCCACAGCAGCCACCAGGTCGCTTGCAGGCTCAAGTGTAGAAATCTGCCTGCTGTTTTCTAGTAGACTTTCTGGATGGGCATCGGTAACACCTGTAGAGACATTGTTACACTGAAACATGGGGTGTAGCAATATAGGTTTTCTGTCAAAAGCCCTCCTGGGTTTGTTATCCACAACGACTCTTCTATTCCGAGCGGCTCGCTCTTCGCTATTCCTACACGATTGGCTGTTTTTTTCCTATCAGCATTGATAAAATAAAACTGTCAATCATATGAAGGAGAGCCGGGTCACGACATTTGGAAATACCCAGAAGAAAGGGAGAAAAAATATTCCGTTTTGTGTAACTTTTGGGTGTTCTGATTGAATATTCGGCTACATATCCTTCATGAAACAGGAACTGAAAACAGATTATCGTTTTACTACTGATTTATGATGTTTAAAGGGAAACTAAACCTGGTAATAAAGTGAAATAAACTCTAAAGTATCCGTCATTCTACAAGAGTTTTTGTTTTGTCCTGATCTAGTTTTTGTAGATGCCTGACGGATAAGGATGTGATCACACTTGCATTACCATTAAATAATGAAGAAACCGTACAGCAATAAAAAAATTATATATATTTTAATAGTCAAAAAATACTGCAGGAGAGACAAATGTGCAAAATGGCAAAGCTGTTTCATATAGCTACACACTTCTTCAGGCTTCGCAGCTATACAAATATTGATGTCGGCAGGCTTCGTCTATTACAAGTCCATCTCAGAACTTGCTACTCTTCACTTCACCGTGTCGAACAACCATGTGTCACCACACTCATCTGCTCCCCATCCATAGCCCAAAAAGGCTCTGTTGAGACTTTTCACTCCCTAGTTAGTCCTAAAGTTCAGCCGCCTACGACTGATCTCAGTGCGGGAGACCGGACTACTAACTTCAAAGTGAAAATTGACCCCATCCAGCAGGAAATTATCTCCCAATCCCTGAGTAGCTTTGGCCCCCTTCCCTCCTGCACCTCTTCTAGTTCACTGCCACCCAACTACTGACATTCCACCCAGCTACAGAAGTCCTCTTCTCTTCCTACTATCTGCATTAGTAACCCTATTTCCTCACACTTTCTCTAGTCTCTCTCCCCGGCTGTCATCGGACACCTCACTACAATTTTTAACTTATCTCTTTCTTCTCCTCTCTTTCTGTCTTTTTTATCATGCAGTCCTATCCCCATTACTAAAGAAACTGTCTCTCGATCCCTCTTGTGCTGCCAAGCCAACTACCAACCCATCTCTAATCTGCCCTTCAACTCCAAACTCTTGGAACATCTGCTTTACTCTCACCTAATAAAGGTGTGTTTAGACGGAACGATTAGACCTTGACAATGATATGCTTACCTCCTCAGGAGTGGCTAGGTGTTGTCAAGGGGTTCTGACTTATCAAACAAAGATTTCTGTGATCACTTCAGGCTACGTTCACACTAGCATTGTGGTACTCAGTTCTCCTGTTCTACCATGGCCGTACACGCTCTATTGCCACCACATTTTCTTTCCATACTCGCACCCATTCAGATTCTTCTTAACCCTTTCCAATCCACTGTCTGACATTTGAAGACATTATGATTTAAGGCTATACAGCTCCGATGTTGGAAGATGTCCGTCTGGGTTCTCTTACTGTATATTGCCAGCCCTTTCTGCTGTCGGAGCCTATCCAACGTGTCACCTCATGCAGTACTGGCTTTAGCCAGCAGATAGCGCCGTTATATAACGGCAGAAAAAGAGTAAGCCCCCTAGGAAAACCAGGATACAAATTGGTTTGGAAAGGGTTAAATCTGGCTCCTGTCACTGTCAAGTGGGTAGTCCTGAGCTATCTATGCCTCCTTTCCCTTGATAGGATGTTGACTCTCCTGATACACAGAATATCCTGTCTCTTGAGGAGGGGTCATGGTTAGCTCGTCAGTTTATGAATCAGCATGACTCTTCTCAGCCACATGACTCTTCTGTGCCGATTTGCATGTAGCACGGATAATTTTGGAACCTAATTACAGAGGTACACAGGCTCATTAAAAAAACAATAAAGCAACTCACCAGCTCCAGCAGGACTTCTGATTAACACGTATCCACAGCAAACGGAGCTCCCATCTGGCCGGCACTCCTTCAGCCCAACATTGAATAAGGCGAGTGAAGAATAGAGGGTCTGCTCAACGTATGCTGGTGAAAAAAATCTAGATCCTGTTTATATAAAAACACGTGAAGGTGCACAGACAGCTTAAAAAGATTGCACATAAGCAAATTATTGAAAAAGATTCCATATAAGCGACGCGTTTCAACTAAAAGTAGCCTTTTTCCAAGTTTTTTTCCCCCCCCCACGCTTTGCTGACCAGTAAAATCCTTTTTAGGGGTGACATGGTGGAGACGAGTTCCCTTTTAATGGCCATACAATTTTTCTTCTCTTGTAGTAATTGTTACGATGAGAGCTCAATCATGGGGCGTATTCACATTTCATATTACGTACGTATTTTTCATGCACGTAATACGGACGGAATAAATCCCATTGATTTGTATTAAGATCGTGGGAGGGGGTGGGGGGAGATTTAAAAAAAAAAAAAAAAATCGCAGCACAAACTATTTTTGTCTACAATCGCTGACCGAAATTGCTCATTAAAAGTGGATCAGATTGCCTAAAAATGCAGTATATGTGCGCTTGCAGGCGTATTCACAGCGTTTTTACGCATATTGGCAGAAAACGGCTTTAAACAACGGTGAAATCAATTGCGCCTTCTGGTGTTAATATGCGCAGAAAATGCATATACTGTATACACCCAGTAAACGTGCTGCATGCGTATGTGCATTGAGTGTAGATTATGATGAGTAATGCTACAGAAGCGGGTAGTGGATCCTGCGCTACAGCAGGATAGGGACAATGCAAAATGTAGAAACTTTGCTGATGTGTGTGCGGTGCAAAAACTGATGCCACTGGTAAACATGAGTTGTGGGGTCAAACTCTTCCAAAGGATCTGCATTTTTTTTTTTATCATCCGAAAAACCCATGCGTGAAGCAGCACGAAGTAATAAATTACGCAGTTTGCACAGCTGGATCCAACCGTGGCAACTGTTCTGTTACCTGCTGTGCGATGGAAGAAACCTGCAACTTTTTATCATGTCTTGCAAAGAACCCCCGTTTTTGATGCAGAAAAAATAAGAAAATGGCGCATCAAAGCTGGGCGTCACGGCCTGTTCGACTTTAGCACAGCAAGCAATCGTAAGACAGTAGTTAGTGTACTGGAGCTCCAGGCTTAGAAGGTTTTTAAGTTCACGAAAATAATGGTTCGTTTGATGGAAAATGCTTGTTTTCCCTTTTCTTAAACTCCATCAAATTGGTGGAGTATGGCAGCTTCTTGTCTAAGATTGTTTGTCCAGACGCGACATTGGATAATACAATGTGAGCTCTGTCTGATGATGGTAATTGGATGAAAGCGCTCTGAGTAATTACGGTCTCGCTCCTTGTATACCCAGTGGCTTTGTTGTAAGTAACCCTGTGGATGATTTAGTCTCTACTAGTAAAAATGAGTGAACACTAGAAATGGAGTAACCATTTATAGTGTTTTTGTGGGTCTACTTATATCTAGAGTTGAGCGAACATACTCTGGTGAGCTTGATGCTCGTTCGAGTATTAGCGTACTCAATGGTGCTCGATACTCAAACGAGCATCAAATCGCGTTCGACCCCGCCCCAGCTTTTGGCTCCTCCCCGCTGTGACGTGCCTGTTTTGGCCCCTCCCTGCCGCGACGCAGCGCACATCATTTGAAAATTTTTGGTCTGATGGGAATGGGAGGGGGAAACCAAGAAAAAAACGGGAAAAAAGCTCGGGACACGGCGTTCCACATACAAAAATGCTCGAGTCTCCCATTGTAGTCAATGGGGTTCGTTACTCGAGTAGAGCTCTTGAATTTTACGAAAAGCTCGACTCGAATAACGCGGACCCGAGCATTTGGGTGCTCGCTCATCTCTACTTATCTTAAATTTGGCGCCGCGCATCATGGAGCTCTTCACATCGGCGTTCGATGTTTCCGTTTTTCCTGCTCCGTTTGCATGCCACGGCTGAACGGTTGCATATTATCATGGAACTGAGCGAAGCCCCATTGCCTATAAATGGGGTCCGTTCAATTTCCAGCTAGTCCAACATTTTACCGGAATTTACAGGATAAAATAGCGCAGCTTGCTGCAGTATTTTGTCTCGTTTCCTAGCAGAAATCCACAATGGAGGTTCCGACCCTGATGTGCGTGAACCCTATTAGTTGTGCAACATTCTTTGTAAGGTTAAACTCTTCAGCGGATAGGGGATTGTGTAGAACGGTTTCTGATAGTAAATGCCAAGTACGACAGACAAGCCTTGTGTGACGGCTAGAAGAACATTGTTTACTAACAACTCATCCGTTATCAGTAGGATTAGGATGTACTTTGTGGCGGAATGGAATTTATTTTTTTTCTACAATTATTAAAAACCCGGCAGTCAGATATACCACCCTTCTAGAAGTTTTACAGCTGGAGTTTAACAACTTTTTGTGCTGATTTTGTATTGTCCAGTTCCATATACTTTAGTAATAGATGGGGATCAGGATCCGTATTTCCTGGTGTAAGTGGTTACCATGCGTGTCTCTCGCTCTGGAGGATCCGTCCTTGATACGAATGGGCATTGTGGAATGTAATTTCCCCCATGGTGGCATTGCAGGGAACTCCTACTGCCAGGAGCCTAGATAGGAAGCGGAGTGTGAAGCTTTGTCTCTGACTGCGCAGGTAGAAGTCACGACGTGCTACAGTGTAAGTTTAATGTATTCCTGCACTATGATAGTTCTTTTAGATAACTGAAGGGACATTTTAGATGTGGTCAAACTAAAAAAAAAATGCCCCAAACTATTCCTCAGAGGTTGATGCCCACTGATTTGAAGACTATCTTTGAATTGACGAAACACTAAATATGGTGAAATCTCTATTTCTAGAGCGATGTTACACCAGTGAACATGATGTGCCCGCTGTAAACATTTCAAAACCCAGGATTCTTATGTAATCCAATGGTAATCTGCAGTGCTGTGTTTGTTATCGGGGGAGTAACGGAGGCTTTGGGAGCCAGACTTGATGTCAGTCTTGAAAATAATATAAATGCTGCAGCGGAGTGCTGTTACTTGGTCACTTATCCCGTAAACCGTACAAAGCCTGAACCTCCGGGGATGTGTGAGCCTGAGAGCGGTTTTGGTCACAAAGGATCTTACTCAGGTTTGAATTTGCACTCCTTTTATTGCTTTATTCGGAAAAGTGAAACTTTAGGCTGAAGTTGCCTGCAGACTTTTTGTAGCGCACTTTTCAATTCTTTTTACTGTTATTCTACATCTGCAGTTTGGGGGAAGACTGTGAGTTTAATGCAGTTGAATGCACTGCGGAGAATTGCAGCTGTTACTCAATAGTTATGGAAAGTCGTGCTACAAGAGGTCTCCGTATAGTCCAAGCCTTAAGGAGGATATTGCAAACGCCGCTTCTGGATAATCTGGCTGTTTTTTCCCTCCCTGTTCAGTAATTTGCGCATCTGCTTTCGGATGATGTGGCTCACTGTGTCTTTTTAGTTTTCTTTGCAAGTCTGCTACATATTGTGTTGCATATAGAGATGAGCGAGCGTACTCCGAAAAGCACTACTCGCTCGAGTAATGTGCTTTATCCGAGTATCGCTGTGCTCGTCCCTGAAGATTCGGGTGCCGCTGCGGCTGACAGGTGAGTCGCAGGGGAGAGCGGGCGGGAGAGAAAGATCTTACCTCCGTTCCTCCCCGCTCTCCCCTGCAGCTCCTCGCTCCGTGCCGGCACCCGAATCTTCAGGGACGAGCACAGCGATACTCGGATAAAGCCAATTACTCGAGCGAGTAGTGCTTTTCCGAGTACGCTCGCTCATCTCTAGTTGCATTCTAACAGGGCTTTTGTATAACGTGGCTTGAGGTTCCTTCATATCTTTTTTTCAGGGTAACAAATAATGTAAAACGTAGCAGATTAGAGATGTAAAAATCATGAAGATTTATCAAGAATTGATGCAAGAGAGAAGAGTGCAGTTTTCATTTTGTAGCAGAGTGGTTGTTTGCTTGCGCTCTGACCAGTGAAGAAAAAGTGGGAGACCTAGTAGGGTGGTCCTCCTATACCTGCATGTGGAGGTGTGGGACTTGCTGTCACTGTTGGGAAGGGTAATGAGACTTGGGTGGATGGCGTCTGTCCCCCAGTCCTTTTGTTTTTCATTAAAAAAAAAAAACTAGATGCAGATTAGACCTATGGGGAGCAATATATTTTTTTGCTCTCTGGGTTCAGTTTGACTCTTTGACACTTTGTTTTTCTGAACGGAAAAAAATACATCTTGCAGCTTGATTGTTCCTGTCTTAAAAAAAAACAAAAACACGTAAAGCACCTTTTGCATTTTGGTTTTCGCGTTAAAGTCAATGACAGACTGAAGCAAGCGGTAGGGCTTCCCTCTGACTTCAGGGTTGAATGGAACGTTTTTTTTATCAGTCTAATGCAAAGCAAACCAATAGGTGACCTCAGAGAGACAGGGAGGAAGAGGGAAGCCCAGGGAAGAGGAGGCGGAGGGAGAAGCCCAGCCACCACCCACCAGCCAGGAGTGTGGATTGTGCTGGCTTGGAGGAAGAACTCTGGCGGACTTCCCAGAGTGAAACCTATGGAGTGTGTAATGACCTGCATATCCAATAATCAGCTACTCTACCCCAAAAAAGGTATTTGCACGCACGCATCAGTTCTGCTTCGGTCTGTAATCAGTCCAAATTCATCTAAAAAATGATCAGTTTTGAAAGGACTCCAAAGGCAGGTGTGACACCCCCCCTAAGATGCACTGTGACTTACACTGGCGAGTCTGTGCTGAAGCTCTTGGCAACAGTGAGGCCCCATTCTCGGGTTGAGGTGGGATGAAGGACTTTTTGTGACTACCGGTGAGGAGTAAATGGGGAACTTGTCTCTACCAGTAAAGAGGTATTCCGGGTTCAGCTAATGTTGTTCTGTGTATAATTGTGAAGATACACATTTTTTCCCAATGTATTAGGCTGGGTTCACGCGACCGTATGCGCAGAACCCTGTGTGAGTCACGCAGGGTTTTACCGCTGTGGAGCCGGCGGTGAGCCAGCCTTTCACATGTCTGACAGCGATATTGTACAGTACATGATGGCATATCTCCCACACTGTCGAGTGCAGTCTTCCTGTTTTTTTTTTTTAAAACCCAATGACACGTATATATATGCGCATGGGCGGTGATGATTACGCGCCCATAGAGAACAATGGTCTCTCTTGCATGTAATATGCGGCAAAATAGAGCATGCTGCGTTCTTTTTTGCTCTCCTGTATTATGCAATGTATGTAGTCGTGCAAATGTGAGCAAACCAGCGTAAGACAATTATTTAATTGTCTGTGAATTACAGCGTATCACACACGACCCGGTAAAGTAACACTCATGAGTCCAGCCTTACTTCGCTTTCAAGATCTGGGTATTGGTGTATCTTAACACCACCGGAAGCTAGGGGTTTGACAGGGGGAACGCCCCTCTCTCACACCCAGCTCCCGATAGGGTGAGGTGTACTATGTGCAATGCAACAGAGCAGCTGTGCGCAGCTTACCACCTGGCCTCGGCGCTGTGGCCTCCCAGCTGTCCTCCTGCTGTATGTGGCAGCAGCCAGTAACGGAGTGTGCGCCGTCCCTGTAGGCTCCCTGCTGTCCTCCTGCCAGGTCCTGCAGGCAAGCCAGCTGTGCAGCCAATCACGTTCAGGGGGCCTCACACCCCCCTCCCCCCTGTCAATCTTGACTCCAGCAGGACTTCCTGGTGGCATCAAGATATAATAATACCCAAGATCTATGCTTGCATTCATTCATCTGGGTTTGCAAATAGAAAACCCACAATGGAAAATGATGGCAGCAAAGTGGATGACACGTATCGCTGGCTTAGAATGCTTGTAGAGTGGAACGTATCTGCAGAATCTGGAGATGTAGTAAGGCACAAGGAAGAGGTCTATACTTTACAATACGTTAGGCTTGCTAGGTGATTTCCAGTGTTCATATAGTCGTCTCCTCGGAGTTGGAACACTCTTCTAACCACATGAATATTTGCAGAACAAAACGTGTTCTCCTCGTCTTCGCTTACTATCTGACATAACTTCAAGAAGAACTTTTGCCTCAAGTTCTGAAAGATCTGAATACAAAGACACTGTTTATATGCAAGTTATACATTGTTTCCCCAGTATTACAAGTAATGTTAACTGAATAGTAACACTTAGGCCATTCTCACAGCAGCGTTTTATTTTCCGTTTTGCTGATCTGTTTTGGAAACGGCAAACGGAACAAAAGCGTTTCCTTCTCCAGCCCCTATAAATGTATTGAAGCGGAAGGTCTTCAGTTTCGGAAACTGAATTTAGATGGATTCCTTTTTTTAAAAATTGTATTTAATGGGAGGAAGATGGCATTGGAAGACAATCCGTTTATCATGTCGCGGTGATGGCTGCTATTCGATGATTGTGACTCAGTGGTTAGCACTGTTACCTTGCAGTGCTGTCATACATTCGGTATTAGTGTATCTTGATGCCAAGATTGACAGGGGGGGTGACGCCCCCTGTAGCTGATTAGCTGCAGAGCTCCATAGGCTGCAGGTCCTGGTAGCCCACTAAAGCCATCCAGCAGCTGCAGTGAGTTCTGATATAAGGCTAACTTTTACACGTACCGCTCACCCTAACCCTCCATCCCAGCCACAAGTTGCCGGACGCTGCTTTGCCAATGCCTCACAGCTGACAGTCCCTCAACCCCCCTATCTCCTCAGCAGTGCCTACTCCCACGGCCAAAGCAGCCAGCAGCGCTGTGAGGGGCGTCCCCGCTGCTGTGCCCTGCTCCCGCTCACCCAGCACTGGCACAGTAGTCTTGAGCTGCCGCTCCCCCTGCGGCCACAGCATCTGGGAGAGCTTCTAGTCTTGTCGGCGTTGGTGTCCCCGGGTCCCACTCCTGCAGCACTTGGAAAAAAAGCAAGGCGCTTCTGGTCCCCCAGTGGCACGAGCAGGCGGCAGCTCTGTGACAGGTGTGGCTGCTGAAGTCAAGCACTCTACGCTTCCTGTACGGCTCCCCCTGCGGCCAAAGCAGGCGGGAGCACTGTCACTGCCCCCTCTGGGTCCCACGCCTCCTGCAGCATGGGTCCCGCTTCAGCTCTCCCTCAATTTTCCTAGCGTCCCCGACTCATACCTCCTTCCAGGACCTTTAGCTTCTTGAGCCAATCGGGAGATGGGGGTGTGAGAGGGGCGTTCCTCCTGTCAAACCACTAGCTTCCGGTGGCGTCAAGAAACGCTAATACCCATGTGTTCCACATACAACGTGCCTGCTCTGCACTGAGTAATGACATCATATGCATGCGCCATCCTTTGTGCAGTACAGACGTGCTGTAAAGCATCTCTCTAAATTCTCTTAACCCTTTCCAATCCACTGTCTGACGTCTGAAGACATTCTGATTGAAGGCTGTACAGCTCTGATGTCGGAAGACGTCCGACAGGGTATTCTTACTGTATATTATTGGCCGCTCTGTTGTCGGGGGCCTCTCCAGCATGTCCCTTACCGGAGTACTGGCTCTAGCCAGCAGACGGTGCCATTGTATAATGGCAGAAAGAGAAAGCCCCCTAGGAAACCCTGAATTCAAAATTGGATTGCAAAGGGTTAAGTGCTGTTAAATGCAGCTCAGGAAAGATGGCCGCCCCCAAAGTCATGTACAGATAAGAGTAAAAAATGCTGCGATTAAAAAAAAAAAAATAATATATATATATACACAAAAATATGTTTCTCTAACTGCTTTAAATGAGTAAAGAAAATGGTGATGGGGTCCCTTTAACCCCCATAGCTGGTAAATGGCGTTGGTGGGCCAACCCTATTAATTGTGGGAGAAATATACTTCTTGTATATAAATAAGCAGCCAGCGCAATCTAGCTTGAATGAATACATATTGACTTCCTGGCGCGTTCACCCTGCCCAGTGACAATGGTTCTCCCCCAAATTCTTTTTCATCTTTAGCCTGTTTAGCCTCTTTTTAAGTGTTTTTGTATCTTGCCAATTAAACCACAAAATAATGACTAGTTATTTAAACAGATTCCACGAAAAATGCTTAGACCTCAGATGCGACGGTAATTTATTTAGTGTGCCAGACTCGTCACGTCATCGTTTCTATGCAACGTAGCCTTCTTGCTTCATTGTCTCCAAAGACTTTGACCCACAAAAAGAACTTCGCAGTGGTTTTGTAAGATGAACATGGAACTGACCTTTGAAATAGTCCTAATATGAGGACCAGCCGGACCCTGATTCACTACTCTGCTTACATGAAATAAAAGCCATAAGCAAACGGGACAATATGACCCGGGTTCACGAACTAGATGTTTACGGAATAGTCTGACTCATTTTCTACGCATTTTTTACTTGGAACATCTATTTAATAACTTCAATCAAATATCTCCAGTTGATGCAACTGACATTGATCTGCTGCCTTCCTGACATGTCCGTTTTTGGCCGGTTTCACATCTGCATCGGAACCTCCGACTGAAGGTTCCGTCTCCGATGTGGCTCATAGAAAAGTGCTGCATGCATTGCTTTTTCTTCAATCCAAAAGCCCGACAGCTGGGCAGAAAGTGAGTAGACCCCTTATAGTCAATGGGTTCCCTTCAGAGATGTAAGGCTGAGTTCACACAGGGCAGATTTGCCGCAAAAATTCCGTCTGAAGTTTCGCTGCGGCGAATCCGCCTGCAGCCGCTAATCCCGGCATTCACCAGCCATGTGGACGAGATTTCTCAGAAATGTCGTCCGCATTGGATGGCGAATCTGTCGCGGCAAAGCTGGCGTTGCGGCGCGGATTCACCGGCCGCAGCGGAAAACTGTGCGACCAAGCTGCTTCAAAACCCGCGGCTAAGTGGCGCGGGTTTTGAAATGGCGCTTTCCTGGCAGAAATCTCGCGGATTTTCGCTGCAGTCAAACCTCGAGATTTCCGCCGGAATACTACCCAGCCTAAGCATTCGGCCGTGGGGATTCCCCATATCTGCTTCCTGAACAGAGCAGGAAAGCGGAATCCCCAGCGTAGATGTGAAAGCAGTGATTAGTAATTCTATGAAGAGCAAACATGGCGTGGTATTGTGTTGGCCCAAAAAACCTCGGTAATCTTAAATACTTTTGTATAAAAAAGACAAAAGTATTAAAGGGGTTGTCCCGAGGCAGCAAGTGGGTCTATACACTTCTGTATGGCCATATTAATGCACTTTGTAATGTACATTGTGCATTAATTATGAGCCATACAGAAGTTATAAAAAGTTTTATACTTACCTGCTCCGTTGCTAGCGTCCTCGTCTCCATGGTGCCGACTAATTTTCGCCCTCCGATGGCCAAATTAGCCGCGCTTGCGCAGTCCGGGTCTTCTCCTCTTCTCTATGGGGCTCCGTGTAGCTCCGTGTAGCTCCGCCCCGTCACGTGCCGATTCCAGCCAATCAGGAGGCTGGAATCGGCAATGGACCGCACAGAAGCCCTGCGGTCCATGAAGACAGAGGATCCCGGCGGCCATCTTCAGCAGGTGAGTATGAAGACGCCGGACCGCCGGGATTCAGGTAAGCGCTGTGCGGGTGGGTTTTTTAACCCCTGCATCGGGGTTGTCTCGCGCCGAACGGGGGGGGGGGGGGGGGTTTTAAAAAAAAAAAAAACCCGTTTCGGCGCGGGACATCTCCTTTAAGGAGACGTTGCCTTTTATTAGCCAACCAGACAAATTCTATATGCAAGCATCAGAGACCTTTGTAGTCCCACCAATTCGTTTGAACAAGCGAGTGACGTCCTAGTTACCGCCATCGTTCGGGCAGCCAGTTTATACCGGCCGAGAAATCGTTAAGGATTGTTCGGTCTTTCACATTCGCTGCATAAGTCAATGAGAGGGACTGAAGGAGCGCTGCTTAAAGGGAACGATAAGTGAACGAGCCAGCTATGGTTTTTATGCCTTTCATTAAAGGGGTTGTCCCACGCCGAAACGGGTTTGTTTTTTTTCAATAGCCCCCCCCCGTTCGGCGCGAGACAAACCCGATGCAGGGGTAAAAAAAAAAACCCGTCCAGTACTTACCCGAATCTCCGCGCTCCCGCGACTTCTTACTTACCTTAGTAAGATGGCCGCCGGGATCTTCACCCACGATGCACCGCGGGTCTTCTCCCATGGTGCACCGTGGGCTCTGTGCGCTCCATTGCCGATTCCAGCCTCCTGATTGGCTGGAATCGGCACACGTGATGGGGCGGAGCTACAAGGAGCAGCTCTCCGGCACGAGCGGCCCCATTCGGAAGGGAGAAGACCGGACTGTGCAAGCGCGTCTAATCGGGCGATTAGACGCTGAAATTAGACGGATCCATGGAGACGGGGACGCCAGCAACGGAGCAGGTAAGTGAATAACTTCTGTATGGCTCATAATTAATGCACAATGTACATTAAAAAGTGCATTAATATGGCCATACAGAAGTGTATAAACCCCACTTGCTTTCGCGGGACAACCCCTTTAAGTGAACACTTACCGTCCGGTCGTTGGCTCACGTTTAGACCAATTATCATTCGCTTTTGCTCATTTGAACTACAATGGTTCTGTCTTAAAGCACCTCTAGTCCTATAACTCTAGTTTATCATTACTTACATGCCGCGTCTTCCTCTCTTTTGTCATTCTGCTCGATTTTCTTCAATGTAAATTAATCAAACTGTCTATGTATTGTTGTGTAAGTGTTCCCTCCCTTATAATCTGACAACAGCCTGATGAAGGGGCATTAAGCTGCCTCGAGAGCTTGCATGTAGAGTTTGTCTGGTTAGCCAGTAAAGGTATCGCCTCCACAATACTGATCATTATTGTGTTCCCTATGGTTCTGGGGCCCTGTTTTCTTACAACACCGCATTGTGCAGTTATTTCTCCTGGGAATTTCTGAATAAATTGTAAGATACAAGTTCGTCCTCTCCTTGACCCGACGCATTTTGGACACTTTCTACATTGATTGGACAGTCCAGCATTTTGTGGGGCTGTGCAATGTTTTTCTGTAAATAGTTTTTATAGCTATTTACAGTATACCTATTTCTTAGAAATGGCTGCAGTCCAGCTCTTTAATGGAACAAAAATGAATACTAAGTTGTTTTGAGGGCATGTATTTGGCATTGGGAGCGAAGCATTAAAGGGGTATTCCCATTGCAAACTTTTATGGCATATCCTGTGAATAGGTGTAGGTCCCAAAGGTGGGAGCCACATCTCCCTCAAGAACTGAGCATGATCACTCCCCTGGTTGACTGTACATGGTGATTGTAGGTTATGGAAACAAGCTGGTTATTTCACACTGTGTCATAACTCCCATAGAAGTGAATGGGAGGCACTGAAACAGCACAGCCTGCCTGGATGGTTTTATACTCCCGTGTACCACGTACAGAGAGGATTGCCATCTCAGCCATAATTACCCGAGATGGGAGTACGCCATTAAGCCAGTAATTGTTCTGCTTCTGCATTTTACATATTGTACTGATTAATCTACTAGTAATTACCAACTGTGTTATTACACAAGTGCTATTTAATGCTGTTATTAGGGCTCATACAGGGACTGACTGTGCATATTCAATGCGGATTTTGACCATCTTGTGTTTTTTATTTGCAAGTGTGTTTTTACACCCACAAAAGATTCCCGAGAAGGTCCAATAGATTCTTTCCCTGCCCTGTGAATACACATGTATCATCCATATTTACTCTATCCCATTGAATTCAGTGGGCTATTTTGGTCTGTAATATGGACCATAATAGGACGCACTGCATTTTTTAAAATTTATTTATTTTTTATGCTCATAATTGTGTTTTGAAAATGCAGGTCTGTCTTACCAAATGCAAATCCAATGGGGTCTCAGCACTGCGTATTGCGCACATAAATGCGACCGTGTGAATAAGCCCCATTAGTGCTTATTGCCAGTTTACCCTAGCAATTGACAGGAAGATGCCAGCACTCTCATATTAGCACCCATGGGCTGGGTGCACACAGGGGGAGTTTGCTTCGGAAATTCAGTCTGGAATTTTGCTGTGGCAAATCCGCCTACGTCCGCTAATCCCCGGATTAGCCAGCCATGTGGACGAGATTTGACAAAAATCTCGTCCACACGGGATGGCCAATCCGTCGCAGAAATGCCTGCAGAAGCAGATGTTGCTGCGTGGATTCCCTGGCCGCAGCATGTCAATGGCAAAGTGCCGTGGGTTTCGAAGCAGCGGTTTTCTGGGGGAAATCTTGCGGTATTTTGCTGCGGCCAAACCGTGAGATTTCCGGCAGGATTCCGCCCTGTGGGAACCCAGCCTTATTGTGTATTTATTTTGTTGTTTTTTTTGTTTTTGAAAAAAATAACTAAATGTTTCCTTTTTGTTTAGATTGTGATGTCACAATGTGTTTTCAATTTTTGACACTTTTATCTTCTTTTTGAATCAAACTACTAACGACCACTTGTCTTAATGTATGTGTGTGAGTGCTTCTCATGCTCCGCCCCTGCTGATGTAATTGCTCCACCACCTGGGGATGCGATCGAAGGTCTGACAACATATATAAAACACAGAGACCGACAGAGGAACAACACAGTTAGGGCTCTTGGAAGGCGAGGATAAAAATAACACACTGAGAATACAACTAAGCCGGTATTATCTCAGACACAACGCAACAGTCCTGACAGAAGACACCAACCTACCGCTACCACAGAGACCCTGTGGGCTGAAAGATCTGTGGTGATGTCACTGCTGTGGGAGGAGCCAAGCTGTGTGTGTGGTGGGTGGGGTGCAGTAGAGCTGTGTGTGAGCATGTAGCAGAGCTGTGTGGTGCATTGCACCACCAGAATCAGTGGTACTATGATTTCCTACACAATTCTGCAGTCCTGACAGAACACACTGACCTACCACAGAGATCTGGTGGGCTGAAGGACCTGCGATGATGTCACTGCTGTAGGAGGAGCCAAGCTTTGTTTGTCTTTTGTGGTAATCAAACTACTGTGTGTGTGATGTGCCACCAGAAAAACTGGGACTATAATGTCCTAATAATTAGTAGTAAACCAATAATGTCTCTCTCACCTCTGTATTAGGGCTTTCTGTCTGTTCTGCTTTCGCTTGTTCCATTACGTAAGGAAACGTAATGTTACAGGAGCAAACTGAAAGCTTTCAGGTTTTTTGAAAACCCATTGAAATCAATGGGTGGGAAAAACAACAAAGATTTATATTGCAGTTTTAACCTTTTAGATACCAATGTTCCCAAATGGGATCATTACTTTTCAATTTTTTTTAATTTAATGACCTACATTTTACCACTGCTGTTAAAAAAAAAAAAAGATAAATTCAGCCACTTGTTGTGTTCCAAAAATCGTCCTATAAAAGGTTAATTTTAGTTTTTCCAAAAACAGAATACAAAGTCGGTCCTAACGCAGTTGTGAACAAGCCCTGACGTGTATCTATACGTGTTGCTGCTTTTTTTTTTTTTTTTCTCATCCTGCTAACAAAAAAAAAATCCTAGGTCACTACCCTCACTTTTAACAAGTTCAATTATGTAATTGTCTGCTGCTTTGTTTACCTTTGTCTGTGCATGTTGCTGTCCAAGTGTGCCTAAGGTTGAGATAAAGGTCACAGGATGTGTGTTTTTACTCAGTTAAAGGGGTTGTCTGCAATATTTTCTGTCTTGGGAAACCTGTGGTTTTTTTTGTTTTTTGGGGGGATGGGGGGGGGGGGCTTAAAGCTTGTGCTCTCCTCTCCTGGGTCCCTTTATCTCATGCAAAGCTACCCTGTCATTTGCTATAAATGCAAGGTATTTTGTTGACATTTTGGCCAAAATATGGAAGCTAGCGGGCGACGTCACGGCTCCCGGCAATACCGCTGGTCCGTACACTAACCAGGAGTCCAGCGACATAACCAAACAAAACCACAAGACACAAACCTTTCTTGCAGACACCACACATAGAACCTGCTCACATAACACAGAGAGAGAATGCGAACAGAGAAAGCTGAACATACCCACACCTGGGAAGACAGCTTTATGTTTTACTGACCTGGAGTGATTGGCTGACTGGAGACACACACGTCTAGCCAGCAAGAAGGTTTCATTACATATACAGAAGGGGGGTTCTTTACTGTAAGAGCAGTGAAATTATTGATCTCTCTGCCTGAGGACGTGGTGATGACAAAATCGATAGAGAGGGGCTAGACCTCTTTTTAGAGCGCTATGATATTACAGGATCTAGACATTAAATTGTCAGAATGGGTTGTTGATGGGGGGGGGGGGGGTATCTTTCGACTGCTGGACCTGGAGTCGGGAAGGAAACTTCGATCCAGGGATTATTCTGACTGCCATTATGGAGTTGGGAGGGATTCCCCCCCCCCCCCCCAGGGTGGGGTAAATCGTTTTCTGTCTCATTGGGATTTTTCTTTTTGCCTTCCTCTGGATCAATGTGGGGGGGCGGAAACAGGCTGAACTGAATGGACATTTGTCTTTTTCTCAGCCTAGCATACTATGTTACTATGTCTCCTATTATATGCCACGATCAATGTTGATCATGGAATGTATGACGTTAGCAGAGGGATCGAGGAGCTCCCTCTGTGAGGTCATCAAAATGAAATCGTGGAAGGCCCTAATAGGTTGCCATTGCAAATGGAAGCCTAGCAGTGACCACCAGGTCTGCCTAAGCTCGGATGGTGAAAGAATAGGCAGTATACTGCAGCATAGAAGTATATAACTTCTGCATAGTGGGACCAAGGGTGATTAGAGAGAATATGTAATTCGTCTTGGGTTGGTCACTTTCCTCTCTCAACATTGTAAAGGTACCTTTTACATGGGCCGATAGTCGGCCAAATAATTGCTCAAATGAGTGATTCTTGGCTAATTGCCGGCCTGTGTGGACACAGCCCCCAAGAGGACACTGAGGGAGAAGTCGCTCAGTTGTCGCTAGTCATTTTGCATCAGTGAGCAGAAAAGGAACGACTGCTGAACGGCTTGTTCAGTGTAAATAGGAGTCGCTCAATCTACGAGCACCTCCTGTCTACCATTAATGGAAGCAAGCGGTGGGGAAGGATCTAGGGCCCGCTCCGCCTTCAGTCACTTGAGTCCCTTTCGCTCTTGGGTAAGGCACAGGAGCAGTAGTCGCTGGTGCGGTTGTCGGGCACTTCTGCGCCTGGCGGTTGTACCGTCTACAAAGACTTGATGTTTTCTTACTGGGAAAGAAATATTATTGCTTTATTTTAAGATTTTTTTTATTTAAATGACCGTCTGTGCAGGTTAATGTTTTTCTGCTTTTATTACCTTGGAATTATTATATGGCTGCTCTCCAGCTAACACATAACAAACGTTGCTATAGTAAAAGCCAAATTAACTACTGATATGGAGACTGGCTCTTTTTTTATTCATTACCGAAGGAAACGAGGACCTTTTAGAGTAGAGCGCTCTTAAACAGACCAATGATGTGGTGTAAACATTGGTTTGCCTAATCATCGGCCCCTATGAATATGCCCACGATCAGACAGAAATGTTTTTGGTTTTTTTTGGCTAACCAGATCTTTTATGTGAGCAGATAAATGTTAGCTCGTTGGCAGCATATCCTTCTGTCTATACAAACTGTATGAGGAGGAATGATTGTAGGTTCATCCCTATCCCAGCGATCATCTGCTTACATGTAAAAGTCAGTAATGAGTGCCGATCAGCATGTTGTAATGGCGATTGGGCAGGGTATCTGTAAAATCACGTGAAGACCAGCTAGAACTGTACTGCACAGCTGCACAGCGGATCTGGAGGAGAGTATGGGGGCTTTGGGGAGGGAGGCGCCATGATGGACTCTGCTGCTGTATTCCACTTTGCGGAGCCCGTCACGGCCGTGGGCATGAGCCCTAAGATTTATTTTATTTCATTCTTTTTAAAAACTGCCTAACTGTATTTATGAAGCATGCATGCTCGCAGCGCCGGCATTGCTGTTTTTCTTTTAATTATTATTATATTATAATATACTAGCGTACCCGTCGCGCGTTGCTGCGAAGACAGACATACATACATACATTCGTTTTTATATATCTAGATGACGGCAGCAGCGACCAATGAGATTTTGTAGGCCGCTGCTTCCCCCTTGCGGGCTGAATAAAATAGCCGTTGTGTGGAACATCCAATTTATCCGGCTGCTGTGGCTTCTTGGGAAGATATCCTAGTACTTGTTTACCCACTTCCAACTCCAATGGAGACTGACTGTAAATGGCTGGCGTGCTCTAGTATTTATGGTTTCAAGCTGTACGTGTCATTGCATACAGTCTATCTATCTATCTATCTATCTATCTATCTATCTATCTATCTATCTATCAGGGTTATTGCATACAGTCTATCTATCTATCTATCTATGACATCAGGAAATGAGAGAATTAGATTCCGTACGTAAAATTTGAACGCTAATTCTTTGGCGCTTTGAATTGAATAATCGAGTTGGGACCCATTAACTTTTCCTATTTATGACATAATCAATGCTCGTGCCAAATTTTAAGTTTCTATGACATTGGGAAGTGAGAGAATTAAGTTGGGATGAGACATAAGGCCTTGCCCATAAGCATTCCCCAACCTCCAAGAACTGAACCTACCTACCTGAATGAGATTTTGTAGGCCGCTGCTTCCCCCTTGCGGGCTGAATAAAATAGCCGTTGGGTGGAACATACAATTTATCCGGCTGCTGTGGCTTCTTAGGAAGATATCCTAGTACTTGTTTACCCACTTCCAACTCCAATGGTAATTGGCTGGCGTGCTCTAGTGGTTCCAAGCTGTACGTGTCATAATACAGCCTTAATGACATCACAATGCAGCTTTATAGAACATGTTGGGGCATGTTCAAGGGCGTCCGATGTTGATGACATCAGTGATGACATCACAATAGCAGGTGGCTTACTTACTCGATCTACGTGGGGGGGGGGCGTAACTTTCGACGACGCTCGCGCGCCATTTATCGTAGGATATTTGTACTATGCCTATAATCTTCCCAGGAGTGTACTTAACAACTTCCCAAAGTTTCATGGCGATCGGATGAATGGTGTAGTAGCGCATAAAGGACAAACAGACACGCACGCACGCACGCAGACAGACATACATTCAATTTTATATATATAGATATAATAATTCCCTCATTAGTCGGGAGGAGTAACATCACTCCTTAAAGGGGTTGTCCCGCGGCAGCAAGTGGGTCTATACACTTCTGTATGGCCATAATAATGCACTTTGTAATGTACATTGTGCATTAATTATGAGCCATACAGAAGTTATAAAAAGTTTTTCACTTACCTGTTCCGCTGCTGGCGTCCTCGTCTCCATGGTTGCCGTCTAATTTTCGCCGTCTACAACGGTCGAATGGCCAAATTAGACGCGCTTGCGCAGTCCGGGTCTTCTGCTTTTCTGAATGGGGCTCCGTGTAGCTCCGCCCCGTCACGTGCCGATTCCAGCCAATCAGGAGGCTGGAATCGGCAATGGACCGCACAGAAGAGCTGCGGTCCACGGAGGAAGAAGATCCCGGCGGCCATCTTCACCGGTAAGTATAGAAGTCACCGGAGCGCGGGGATTCAGGTAAGCGCTGAGCGGTTTTTTTTTTTAAGTCCCTGCATCGGGGTTGTCTCGCGCCGAACGGGGGGGGGGGGGGGGGGGGGTTGAAAAAAAACCAAAAAACGTTTCGGCGCGGGACAACCCCTTTAAGGAGACACCTAGAAGGTGAGTGAGAAGACTTATAAGGCCATTCATGCTCCTCTGGCTAAATATATGGAGGTGAAACTACAGATAATGATTGCTAAATTAAAAATGAAAGAAAACAGAAGAAACACAAGAAGGTATAAGCCCAATGTATGGGAAAAGGACAGACACGTCCTGTCGAAGCAGATGGACTTGCCCAGTGCATATGCTGAAAGTAATACAAAAACAATAGGGCTTATTTTCAAAACGACCTCACAGTAAAGGCCCCTTTACATGACTGAACGATTATCCTTTAAAGGAGCGGAAATGAATGATAAGCGTTCAGTTTAAATGCAGAATTAACGAGCCAAGACTGAATGACTGATGATAAATCTCTCACTTTTTGTACATGGTTCGTTTTATGCAGGTGTAATAATCATTATTGGCTCGTTAATCGGTCAGTTTATATCAGTCACTTATTCAGCAAATGTCAATGAATGATTTCTGGTTTGAATGTGCCAACGATGTATCTGTCTGTATAAACAGGCTGCCCGAATACTGGCGGCATTCACCTGTTCAGATGATACATCGTTTAGTGAAAGCGGACCCCAAGACTGTCCTGGTTACCTGTAGAAACCAATCGCAGCTCGTGTGTCAGTTTGAGAAATGAAAGCTGAGCTGTTATTGGTTCTATGGGCATTAGAGTTGAGCGAACGTACTCTGCGGAGCTTGATGCTCGTTCGAGTATTAGCATACTCGATGGTGCTCGCTACTCGAACGAGCATCACGCTGTGTTCGACCCCGCCCCAGTTTTTGGCTCTTCCCCGCTGTGACGTGCCTGTTTTGGCCCCTCCCCGCCGCAGCGCGCGCGTCAACGGCAAATTTTTAGAGAGAGCGAGAGACCGAGACCCACTTTGCTTGCTAATCCTGGGACATCCTCATTGGGTATTGCATGCACATATGCGCACTCCCTTTTACTTCTATGCAGACCTTTGATGCACAAATATGCAGAAAAGTAGAGTTTTTTTTGTTTTTTTTCTTCTCAACCAAAATACAGAAATGTGAATGAGCCAATAGAAATCAATGGGCTCTATTATGTCTATTGCATGTGCAAATACGTCCATGTGAACCCAGCTCTATTAGACCGTTTTGATAAATAGAGCTCACACATTTCAAACTTTTTCTCCCCCCCCATAAGTCATACACCTAAGTCCGGCCTCACACAGCCGTAATTCAATGCGTACCACGCAGCAAGTATGCATTGACATAGTGTACTTGCAGACAACTAATCGCCATTCACTATCTTGGCATGTCTGTGTGCCGAATATGCACCCAGGTAGAACATGCTGTGACATTTCTTGAGCACCCATTTGACACAATATGTGTGAGAGGCAACATCAGAGACTGTGGCAGTGGGGTGCAGCGTATTACGTGTGAAAAGTACCCTGTTGCCCCACGCTGGTGTGAACCTAGCCTAACTACCATATTTCCCCGAAAATAAGACACTGTCTTATTTAAAATTTTGCCCCAAAAGAGGCACAGTGCCAAATTTTCAGGGGTGTCTTATGTTTACCAAGCAGGCGGCGTCCCGTTCCCTCACGCTGGTCTCTGATAGAGCTCTGATTGGCTGAGCCAGTGGCGCTCCTGATCCAATCACAGCACTCACTTGCTGGAGGCGGGCTACTCAAAGCCCCATTACCATGAAGGGACACGGCTGCCTGCCGCAGCGCCGGGCACTAGCGCAAGGGACCTGCATATCGCCAGCTAGGTGAGTATTGTTGTTGTTTTTTTTTTTTAAATCCAGTGTAGCTTGGGCTTATTATCGGGGTAGGTCTTATTTTCAGGGAAACATGGTAGTATTTGTATATCCTCACTCAAGCACAAATCGCATTGCAGTATTACGTCTGATGGACGTCTATGCATGATATTGCATGTGTACAGTTTTGGATACAATGTTGCATTGTAATACATTGCAAGTGATATTTTGCTACGGAGTCCTGAGAGAGAACCTTATGTTCTTTCTGCGCTTTAATCCTATGAGCTCCGCATTATAAACATATTCTAGCCTTACTTTATGATGGTAATTTGCAAACGGAATAGATATTATTGCATGCATGTGTTTATTGCTGTAGTTTTCCATGCGCTACTGAGCAAATACAAGTATTTTTCCATGTGTTAGAAATCCTCTATGTAGAAGCTGATTGCCAAGCTATGAATGTCGTCTTGCCTCATAGTGGTTCCTGGTTGGCAGCGGTCTCTATACTGATGTGTGCTGCTTGCTTTGGCCTCTGCATACTCCTAATGCTAGGGCCAATTTACATGGTGATGTTAATAACGGGGTGCGTAGCGAGGGGCCGCACACGAGTGGTGAGGCTGTAGTACGTTCCCAGTATAGACTCGCATCCAAGCATTCCTGATGTTCTTCTGCTTTCCCTTCTAGGTGACATTTGTGGAGTGATGTAATGGCTTGCCTCACAATGACTGAAATGAGTATAACTACAGTTCCTGCTGTTGAACCAAGTGGAGACACCCAACTGAGTGCCCCAAAACCCAGTGAGCCAGGATTTCACGTTTTCCTGTACCATGCTGTGGTCAATGCTGATAGAGATTACCTTGCATTACCCCCGGGAGAGTATACTGCAGAAGGGATATGCATCACCGCCGCTAGAGCTTGTGGTAAGTGCATTTATTGTTCTCTTGTGTGGCTGGTTGAGGATTTCATATTTATGCACATACTGCATGCATTAACCCTTTCCAATCCAAATTGTAACCTGGTTTTCTTAGGGAACTTACTCTTTTTTTTGCCGTTATACAACTGCGCTTCTCTGCTGGCTAAAGCCAGTACTGCATGAGGTGACGCGTTGGATAGGCTCCGACAGCAGAGAGGCTGGCAATACACAGTAAGAGAACCCCGACGGACGTCTTTCAACATCGGAGCTGTACAGCCTTAAATCATATTGTCTTCAGACGTCAGACAGTGGATTGGAAAGGGTTAAGAGTAAGGCCGGGCTAGAGATGCAGGATCCGACTCTGGGCCGCCGGCCCCGGGGGGCTCATCCCCTCCAATAAAGAACACTAATCCAAATCTAACAGAAGGGACAGTTCAAACTCTACAACAATTATCCGAACAGCTACTGACAGCAATCCAAACATCCACGACTACTCTTACCAGTAAAATCGATGAAGTTAAAATGGATGTCAGTCTTCTTAGACAAGACCTTCAAAATCTGAGAGAAAGAGTCACAGCGACGGAAGATAGAATTTCTACGCTAGACGACACTGTTCCCCCAATGTCAGCCGCAATAAGAGATCTTACGCAGAAGGCCGACTACTGGAGACAGAAAGCGGACGACCTCGAAAATCGTTCACGACGCAGTAATTTGCGTATAGTCGGCCTGCCAGAAAGAACCGAGGGACAGAGACCAGAAGAATTCTTAGAGAAGTGGCTCCGTGAGCTTCTCCCCAATGCAGAACTATCGCAGGTCTTTGTCATCGAACGGGCTCATCGAGTGCCAATGAAGCCACCCATACCCGGCGCCCCACCCAGACCGCTACTGGCAAAGCTACTTAACTCCCGTGACAGAGATAATATCCTGCAAGCTGCCAGAAAAGGCGGACCCCTGCGCCACGATAACGCTACGGTCTCCATCTTCCCGGACTTCTCGGCGGACCTCCAGAAGCAAAGAGCCTCGTTCTTCAATATTAAAAGGCAACTTAGAGATCTGCAGCTCCCGTATTCTATGATGTACCCAGCGCGACTACGAGTGATAGACGGAGATCGCACCCGTTTCTTCTCCTCACCATCTGAAGCAGGGGAATGGTTGAACACCAGACGACGGCCAGAGAGACTGTAATGTATACCAAAACCTAACCATTACTTCTGTCCTCCTGTAGGTGACGGGACTTTCATATTATATGTAAGAGGCCCATCAGGGCCGCCTAGTTGTGATGTGGGTTGCTGATCTGGGGGGGGAATCACTCCCCCCTCCGGGTCACCCCTGACAATAACCGCCCTGTGCTCGCCTTTCCCCATCCCCCCCCCCCCTCCGCCTCCCCCAGAACTCCTTATTCCCTCCCATCTTCTTGGAAGGGAGTCCACCTAATAAATGCACAATATGACATGGTCGGTTCACATCATTGTATTAACAACCAAAACCACAAGTATAGCAACGATGGAGCTATGCTAAGTTGGTTACCCCGAGTTAAAGTTAGCCACGAATACTAACGCAACGATAGTCAGTATTCAAAGCCTGTTCAGTTGTAAACGGTTTTAAGAGTTATAATTTGGTAGTACGCTGCCATGATGTTTTTAGAGTGTATGCATCAGATATTCAATGTTTTCTCTATAAATGTATTGAAGTGCGATTGCATGGCGGGTAGGGGGGACGTGGTGGGGCGTGGTGGGGGGTCTCCTGGCGGACTGAGTAGCATAAATAATTTCATCCGGGCTCAATTAAAACACCTTTGCCAATGGCTGAGATGATTTTTGTATCCTGGAACGTCAGAGGCATGGGATCTCCCAGGAAGCGAGTCATAATAAACTCCTTAATACGCTCCTGGCGACCGCATGTGTTATGCCTCCAGGAGACCCACCTCACGCCTGAAACTTCTAAATGCCTGCTAAAGCCATGGGTTCAGTGGTCGGCACACTCATACCATACATCGTACTCTAGGGGGGTGTCCCTACTGATAGAAAGGTCCATCAGATGGGAGGTAGAACAATTAAAAAGAGACCCAGAGGGTAGATATATTTTCGTAAGAGCCAAAATAAACAATGAACCATATGTACTCCTATGCTACTATAATCCACCAACAACGTCAACAGCCCTGCTGGCAGAAGGCATACAATTTGCCTCATTTACACCAGATGTAACAACTATCTGTATGGGGGACATGAATATGGTCATGGACCCACACCAGGACAGATTTGGGGGGGGTGCTCGGGGGGCGGGAGACGGGGGACCGACTCGCCTGGCTTCTATGATCTCAGTGGCTGGATGGCTGGACTTATGGCGAACATTTCACCCTCACCAACAGGAATTTTCTTGCCATGCAGCCCATAACCATGCACTGAGCCGCATAGACTATATATTTGGATCCCCCTCGCTGTTCACAAAAATAGAATCTATAGAATTCCTCCCAAGAGGGGTCTCAGACCACTCACCAATCTGTATGGTCCTCAAAAAACCAGGTCCCCCCGCAATTAGGAAGCAACGGATACACCCGTTCTGGCTTTCACTGCTTGGCCCAAACGATCGAATTCTAGGCCAAATTCAAATATATTACGAGGCACATGAAGAAAGCCGGGACAGGATGCTAGTGTGGGAAGCCTTCAAGCCATACCTTAGAGGATGCTTTACATCCTCAATCTCTTACATAAAAAAAAACGCAGCTAGAGAAGAAGAACAGTTAGCGCAGCAATGCCAACAATTAGAGAGAGAATTCATAGCTCAACCCTCAAATGAAAAAAGAGATAAATGGCTACAAGTAGGTAGAGAGTATCTGACACACTTGAAAGAAAAGGCTCAGAGGAGACTATTCTTCACCCGTCAGTCCTTTTTTGAGCTAGGTAATCAGTCCAGTAAACTGTTAGCATATATGGCCCGGCAAGAAAATACCTCCCCCCCAATATTGAGAATCAAATCGACCGAGGGTGCGGTGCTCACAGACCCCCAAGATATACTAGAGAGATTTCAACAATTCTACCAAGACCTATACAAGTCCCAGATTAACTATACCTTAGCAGAGCTAGAGAACTATCTAACTAACATAACATTCCCAGTATTACAAGAAACACATAGATCCCTACTAGATGGCCCTATCACAATAGAAGAAATACAGGAGGCAATGGAGGGCATGGCAAAAAATAAGACCCCGGGTATAGATGGCATACCAGTAGAAGTCTATCTCCAGTACAGAGAGGAAATAACACCACAACTACTTTCACTATATGAGGATATATTTGAGAAAAGACGCCTTCCAGAGTCGATGTTGGAGGCTAATATAGTCCTTATACTAAAGCCTGAAAAGAACCCGGAGGAGTGTGGGTCGTATAGACCTATCTCCCTCCTAAATACAGACTACAAAATCCTCGCCAAGGTGCTAGCCTGCAGGCTAAATCAAGCAATCAAGGATATCATACATCCGGACCAATCCGGATTTATTCCCGGAATGTCCACATCCGATAACATCCGAAGGACCCAGGTAATTACGCAGGTGGGGCGGAGGTGGAGGGAAGGCTGGGCACTGGCCTCATTGGATGCCGCTAAGGCATTTGACTCAGTGGAGTGGCCGTACCTGATGGAGGTTCTGCGGAAATTTGGGTTCGGGGAGCCGTTCATCAGGTGGGTCTCCATCCTATATACAGCCCCGACGGCAAGAGTAATGGCGAACGGCCTGGTCTCCGCCTCTTTCCCGCTTCACAGGGGAACCAGACAGGGCTGCCCACTTTCTCCCCTCCTATTCGCGATTGCTATAGAACCCCTAGCACTTAAAATTCGACAACACGCACTATATAAGGGGACCCAAATTGGTCCTAGAGAGGACAAGATAGGACTGTATGCGGACGATATAATACTCTATATGTCAGAACCCCAGAACACTTTGCCCTTAGCCGTTTCCCAGGTGGACAAATTCGGGAATTTTTCAGGCCTGCGTATTAACTGGCAGAAGTCTACGTTTATGCCACTGAGAGAGGAGGAATGGAAGGTGGGGGAGGTATACCACAACCTGCAAATCGTCCCCCAATTTAAATATCTGGGAGTCTACATCACCAGGGACCATACTCAAAGTTTTAATTTAAACATCGCACCTCTATTAGCGACCCTGCAATTAAAACTAAAAGCCTGGAGTTCCCTGCCACTATCTGTGGCAGGAAGAATAAATCTTATTAAAATGATAATTCTCCCCAAATTCCTGTACCGACTAGAGCACGCAGAAACAACTGTAGCACAAAAATTCTTTAAAACAACTAATTCATTAATAACATCATTCGTATGGGGAAAGGCCAGAGCCAAACTCCGTATGGAAACTCTACAAAAGCCTAAAGAGCTGGCGGGGATGGCGTTGCCGGACTTTAAAATATATTACCTGGCAGGGCAAGTCAGATATATACGTCACTGGCTGTCGGGCGCTCCTCTCCCAAACTCCGAGCACCACCTGATGTACTTCCTTTCGGAGGCATCCCTCTGGATAGTCCTGGAAAAACCGGGGCTGTTGACGAAACCAATGCTGCCCATTCACAGACTCGCAGTAAGTGTCTGGAAGGCATGTAGGAAACTGGCGGGACAGGAGGACACCCCACTGGAAACCCCCTTATGGAATAACAGAGCGCTGCCGCATCTATTGAATCTCCCAGACAGACAATTCTGGCTAAATCTGGGAGTCACCGCACTGGAACACCTATACATAGACGGGACACTAGTCTCCTTCGAACAATTGCAGCAAATGTACGGGGTACCTAGAACAGGATTTTTTAGATACCTGCAACTCAGACACGCATTAACAGCGCAGTTCCCGGAACCCAGGGGACCCTTCTCCACGTACCCATTAATAGGTATACTGCGCACACAGGGCCCCAGGGGCCTAATCTCCAAGTTATATACCCACCTGTTATACTCTAAGATCCCCAACACGCGAATGGTGGTGCTGGAAAAATGGAGGGAGCTGATCCCAACACTGACCGATGAAGACTGGGAGACCGCAATGGCCACCTACACCAGGGTCTCACCAGCCGCGAATAATAAACTGACCCAGTTATATATCTTACACCAATGTTATCTAACGCCAACTAGACTGCATAAAATGAACAGATCAGTAACCAACCAGTGCCACAGATGCCACGTAGCAAGCGCAAATTTTAATCATCTAATATGGGGGTGCCCGATAGTATACACATATTGGGAAGAGGTCACAGAATTCCTGACCCAACTGATGGGATTGCCAGTACCACTGGATCCAGTAATGTGCTTACTGGGGATTATAAACGAGGAACAATGGCAACATTATGATAAAATATTCCTCACTAAAGTATTATTCTATGCCCGCAAAGTTATAGCGCTAAGATGGATGGACAGACGCCCTCCGACAATTGCAAAATGGCAGAGTATTATCAATACCATCCTACCATACGAGAAAATAGTCTACAAAAACAGGAAATACCCTGAAAAGTTTGATAAGGTGTGGGGGATTTGGTGCGGGACAACAAGTACAAACTTCACGCAAGAAATGTTCCAAAATTTATTAAGACAGAACACATCCAGGCTTGGCAGGTAAAACGAGCAAAAAAGCTATGAATAGTACAGATGTACATGCCGAGATATATTGAATAAACATAGAGAAAATGTAATGCACTTGTGTACTGAATGCCGTTAACAGAGAATTTCTGATGTATGTAAGGTTTAACCATTTGTTAGTGTATGTAAATACACACGGTTTGAGAAATTGTTTATCCATGTAATGTATAATACATACTGTTCAATAAAACGAGTTAAAAAAAAAAAGAGTAAGGCCGGGCTCACATGAACCGGTCGGATTCTGCATACGGGAGGCCTTCAGCCGATTCTGGTTGTGAGCCAGGCCAGTGACCCTATGTTCTGCAAGTACCCGTGTTGCCGAGGTTTGCAGGTGGTCATGCACAGTACAGAGTTTTATTTTTTTGGGCGCTAACGCGGGTACCTGCGGCCCATACCCAACGGCATGTTAGATGCTTCCATTGATTTCAATTCTGTGGCAAAATGGAGCGTACTGCGATTTTAAATAATTTTTTAATTTTTTTTTTTTCCGCCGCTCATGGAATACACAATGGGAAAAAACTAAAGTACATACACTTCAATGCGTGTGATTCCACAACTGATGATCGTACTAGAAATTGGCTTAAAACTACCTGATGTGACCAGTGGAACGATGCACCCCATTTTTTTGCTCATGTCCCCCGAATGAAAACTCTGATACTGATGTGAACGAACCCCAAGTTCATCACGTAGTAGTAGGGGTGTGTGTGTGTGTATGTATGTATGTATGTATGTGTGTGTAATATATATATATATATATAAAATTTAGTTTTTTTTAAAATACGGTATCTTGCACTACCTCACCTATTAGGCTGTACTCGCACAAGTGTATGTTGCAGCGTGCCAGTATTACATGCAAAAAACCTGTGTGTGTGTGTGTGTGTGTGTGTGTGTGTGTGTGTGTGTGTGTGTGTGTGTGTGTAAGCTAAAAGCACATTTTTCCATGACAGCCCCCCTCACCTGATTTGCCTGTCCCTCTGTGTATTGTAGCCACTTCCCTGCAGTGCAGCCCCCCTGTCGGATGCTTATCAGGCACCATCTTGATGGTGAGATTTTCTTCTTTCACTATTAAAAGTCATCCCATAATGCACTGGCACAGCATTAGCAGGAAGCTATACCATTTCTGCCTGCTGGTGAAACATTTTAATTATCATTTCCTTCTTTATTCATCTAAATAGGTGTACACAGTCAGGAGGATAAGCTGAGATCTCCTCTATTATAACTGTGTGACAGGAGCTGTGTGATCATCGGTAACTGTGAGAGGAGTGTCTGTATTCCTCTCTAGGATGTTTGTCTTTAAAATTCATGCAAAAGCCTTACACAGATTGAGTAATTGACTTGAAACTCAAGCAGATCTGAGCTGGTGAGAACTGAGATCACATGACCATCTAAAGAGACAGAAAGGAATAACTCGGTAGCAGTAGCTGACTTGTGTATATACTGGGGGCTTGTTATATGGTCAATGAAAAGAGAAATCAAAGGAGTGGCCCCTTGACTTAGTGACTATCTACATACCGGGTACAGCGCCTTTATGTCCCAGCTGGCTAGTGTTATGGGAGAATTCACTAATGGCTGCTGTTGAGGGTACTGCTATGAGCACTGTAGGGGGCGCACACCACAATTTGTACCACGGAACACTCTGCTGTGACTGGAAGGGAAGTAGGCACATGTGGCTAGTGGAGGAGATTATGGCTCTGCACATTTTGGTTGGGGCACTGCTGTGACTATTTTGTATTTTGCTCAGGAGTAAGGATGACATTGCTGTGATTTATGCCGGCTGCACACGAACGGGTCAGATTCCGCATGCGGGAGCTCACAGCGGAATCCGACCTTGATTGCGACCTGTGACCCTGCGTACCGGTATTGCAGATGGCCGCCGCAGCTCGCCCGTTGGTCATGCACAGTACCGCTTTTTAAAAAATCTGTGTTTTTTCCGCGCCATCACTATTCGATAACGCTGGTACCTATAAACTATTTGCAATGCCTATTGCAGATGGGCCGCGGGTCGGACGGCTTCCATTGACCTCAATGGAAGCCGTCCATGCGGACACCGCACAAAAACAGAACATGCGTTTTTTCTGTTTGTTTTTTCCCACTTTGCGAGCGTGTAGGAAAGAGCTATTTCTGCAGAGCATGTACTGAACAGTGTTTGCTGCGGATTCTTCGTGTAGACACTGACCACAGATTCCGCAATGCACATCCGTTCGTGTGCCACCGGCCTTACTATGGAGGTAACATTTATAGTTTTTAGCTTTGTGTTTTAAAGATGGAGCCTATTGACTGTTTAATGCCGGAGGTACAGGGGGGGAATAAGGCTGCCTTCACATCGGCGCTGGAAATGACATTCTAATGCTCCGTTCGAGGAGCAGGAAAGGGAAATCCCCGCGGTTGAACGGTTCTGTCTCTGTCAGAATCGAACAGCGTCAGACGGACCCCATTGACTATAAGGGGGTCCGTCCACTTTTTATCCAGACGGAAGAAAACGCTCTGCATGCAGCACTTTTTTTCTTTGGTGTTTTCAGATGGATCTGCGATCGACCCTCCGGCCGGAGGCCCCGGCACGGATCTGAGACCGTCGTCCTCCTCTGCTGCCAGATGCGTCTTAACAGCTATGTATCTACTGGGGAAAGACGGGACTGTAACCCAGTGAGCCCAAACATTGGTTCTTTTGGCATCGGCATCAGGGGATTTTTGAACTGTCCCAATACGCATTAGATCGTCAACCAGTCCTGCTCATTGATGACATTGGGGTTAGGTCACTTTAAAGGGATTGTGCCAACAGAAAATGGCCTAAGAGTTCTAGTTGTTCTAACCTTTTACGTTGGCTATTAACAGAGATCAGCAACCTTCTCTTTTCTCCTACGTTGTTCCATGGGGGTTTCGTTGCTTATATTAGTGGTTCTCAAACTCTGCAGCTAGTAGGAAAGTAGTTCTTTTTTTTTTTTTTTGTAAGGAACTCCGAGAAGAGAAATCTGGAATTCAAAGTCTGAGCTGCCAAAAGCAAACCGTTATTAGAGACCTGGATTGAGGAGCGCAAGTTGTGTTTATTTCACAAGTCTGTCTTGGTTTGGGGAAGCGATCTGATGATGCGGGCTTACTTCATCTTTTCCAGCGCTCCTGTGTGGGTGAGGCGGGATACTTGTTAATGGTTATAGACTGTGTATGATGCTGTATGTAGAGTGGGTGTTGGATGCAACTAGTAGCAAAGTCTAAAGGTACAACATCGCCGAATTTTCGCTGCAAACAGCAAATTTGAGCAATAGACGTCCTGTGTACACGACCACCTACAGGGCGATGAGCGAGAAATCACTAGTCAGAGGCACTTGATTTTTAGTAGAACCAAAAACCAAACTACTGTCAGGCCGTGTTGGCAGGAGCCACTTAATGTTTGAGTGACTCCTGTTGACTGTGAATGGTGGTGGTTGGCCGAACGATCACTGCCGCTTCCGCCTCCATTCACTTGAACATATGTGTAAAGCACAGGATGGGCAGTAGTCAGGCGGTAGTTCATAGGATGGCTGTCAGCTAATGCCCCAGACAGTTGGCCCATGTAAAAGGACCTTAACACCTCTTAACATGATCTCCTCTTAGTACCGAACTTATATCCTTGGTACTCTCTGGAGTTGTGGAGTCCTATTGTTGTGTAAAGAGAATTTGATTACATCCGTTCTTCTTTATTTTAAAGCGGTTGTACCAATTTCGACTTTCTATCCACAGACTAATTGATGAGGGTCTCTCTGATCATGAGAATGGGGTCCTGTTTTCCCCTCTTCTCTCCCACCCACAGTGACTTGGAGATTGAATGCAGTGGCAGTGATACAAGCACTTGGTTGTCTCCTGTAGTTCCCTTTGAAGATGTATGGAGCCGTATTGCACATGTGTGACCACCGCTCCGTTCAGTCTCCTCCTCCCTATGGGAGGTACAATGAGCCCGCAGTGAATAGAGAAGGGCCGGATACAGGACCCTTGTACTCTGAATTGGTGTTGGATCTCAGTGGTGAGACCCCTACCGATCAGACTTGTATCAACTATCCCATGGATGAGCGATCAGTCTATTCTGGCACAGTCCCTTTAACAAAAGCCTAAAGTTGTCCCGCTTTATATTATACTGCAGGTATAGAAAAGAAAAAACTCTTAATTAACTAACAGCATGTTATAATGGAAAAATGTGAGTTTTGTGTAAAATGAGATACTTGTGTAGTTTATCATACATATTAGGGAGCTGGGAAATCAGGCCGGAGGGGCTTCTTCACAGAGCAGCTCCTGAATACATAGCGCCCCAGTACTATATGCAGTCTGTAGATTTGCCCCCCCGCTCAGTACTCCTTGAACTATAACATAAATAGGGTGCGTGAGTTCTCTGACAGGTCCACTTGAAATGTGTTCTTTTCCTCCAGTACATTAATTGACTTGCTTCTGAGCACCAGAGATCAAGGCAAAGATCAGCTGGCAGCGCAGCCGGCTACATGATCCAGAGGACACTGACAATGGCGCTGGGCTCGGTATGCAGCCTTGAAAACACAGCGTGTAGAAGCCAAATTCTTGTTTAATCTCGGTAGAAATGCCGAAACTACAGTTTTTTTTTTTTCCATTTTACCCTATATTTTTAAATTATTTGTTTAGCGGTGTATGCCGTATATACTCGCGTATAAGCCGAGTTTTTTAGCAAAAAAAAGCGCTGAAAAAGCCCCCCTTGGCTTATACTCGAGTGAGGTAAAAAAACCTCAATACTCACCTATCAGCCAGCGTCTGTGTCGCCGGCACGATCCTGCCCCCGGCGGTACGGCCTGCTGCTGCAGTCTTCTCCCTGCTGTCACCTCCCTGGTTTGCTTTGGATATCCCACCGTCAGCGCTGTGATTGGATCGAGAGCCAGCCAATCACAGCCGGCGCTCGATAAACCAATCACAGCCAATCACAGTCATTCTGAATGGCTGTGATTGGTTTATTGAACGCCGGCTGTGATTGGCCAGCACTCGATCCAATCACAGTGCTGATGGCATGGATTTCAAAAGCAAGCCGGGGAGAAGACTGCAGCTGCTTTTTTTACCTAGTATAGCTAGGCTTATTGACTCTGCTTATACTCGGGTCGGCTAATACTCGAGTATATACGGTACCTTCTAGGGCTCATGTCCACGAGCGTGATTTCACAACTTATTACAGGTGCCATGTACACCCACATAATACACGGTGAATGGAGTCAATGAAAGTACATTGTGACCTCAGTTCTGATTAACTCCGATCTGTTTTGTGTATTTCTCAGTCTGTGTGATGTTTTTACTCAGGACTTGTCTGCAGGGGGGCACAGTTATGCCTGTCACACAGCTATGATAGAGGAGATCACAGCTCATCCTCTTGACTTGTATACTTGTGGTCTGTAATGATAATTAAACTGCCCCCCCACCCCCTTTCCCGCAGAAAGAAATATAACAATGAAATGTGGGTAGCGCTCCAGAGAATGGGAAAAAGAAGAGGGTAGTGAGGGGTGAGATAACTAGAAATTAACTTACCCGACGACACCGGGCCAATATAAAAAAGGCACTGGTTTGTTGCAATCCAGGATGGCATGTAGCTCCAATGGGTGATATGCTTGAGAAAGGCCTTTTTGACTAGGCCGAAATGCATCACATGTTGTTAAAGAATCATTTCCTTGCTGCACCTGTGATTACTGCCTGCATTCCGGAATTCAGGGGGGCCGTTTTTCAAGGGTCCCATGTGAAGTAAGTGGAAACTGTTGTTCCTAATTATTCCCGCATCCCTCTGTTCCTATTTACACCCACACTGGAGCGCTGGTAATTTTTGTTTTACTTTGCCACAGAAAGAAATAGTATAGCTGTGCTGATGCATCATGGGATAGATGTGAAAGTGAAACTAAAATCTTTCAGCACCAAGATGGTGGCTTATAAGGGGACTAAACTACAGGGAAGTGGCTGGAATACACAGCGGAGACCTCTGAAGTGTGACAGGCAATCAGGTGGGTGGGGGCAGGAATTGGGAAAAAAATTTTTTTTTTTTTTTTTTATTTTGGCCAGAGTGGCTCTTTAAATCGGTTGTCCAATCACATAATTAAAAAAAAAAAAAAAAAAAAAACTTTGTCAAATAATTCAAGCTCAACTTATTGATCTTCTGCCACTTTCTATGCTTCCTAAGGAAAACACCGCAGACCAGTGACTAATCGATGAGTGAGAATTCGTCCACTTATCGTTAGTTTTTGATGTTTTGCAGGCATAAAAATCAAATGATCAACCTGTGTGAGCGGGCAGTCCTTCATCTATGATTGCCTGTTTACTACAAATGGAGGCCGCAGGCAGAAGCCATCTCTGGCTCACTGCACCGCCAAAACTGAACAGGAACCTCCCCTTCCCCCACGTATGTAAAAGTCTGAACTATTAAAATATCACCATAATTATCCCACACAGTGAAGGTAGTTAAAAAAAAAAGAAAAGACTGAATACCAGAATTGCAATTATTTTTTTAATTTATTTTTTTGGGAAACCTGGCTCCCAAAAAAAGTGAATAAAAAGGGGATCAAATGGATGTATGCACCCCAAAGTAGTAATGATAAAAACTATAGCTTCCTACGCAAAAGATGGATCCCTCATGCTGAAAAAATAAAAGCGTTATGGATCTCAGTATAAAGCGACGAGGAGCAATTTTTGTATACTCGCTAAGGCACATTACTCGAGCGAGTAGTGCCTTAGCCGAGTATCTCCCCGCTCGTCTATAAAGATTTGGGGGTCGGCGCCGGTGACAGGTGAGTTGCGTCGGAGGGCGGGAGGGAGAGAGAGATCTCCCCTCCGTTCCTTGCCGCTCCCCGCCGGCCCCCGAATCTTTAGAGACGAGCGGGGAGATACTCGGCTAAGGCACTACTCGCTGGAGTAATGTGCCTTAGCGAGTATACTCGCTCATCTCTAAATATTAAACACACTGATCTCATCTATTGCTGCCTTATTATGTCTCGCCCGTCACTTTTCATCTTCCTGTTATCTTCGTGCCGTATGACCTTTTTACTGCGCTGTGAACTCTGTAAGAACTAAACCCACCAAAAAATGTTGCAATTTTTTTCCCTTTTTTTTATTGAACTACATTGTAAGTTTCTCCATACATTAAATGGCATCATTAAAAAATACAGCTCGTCCCGCAAAAAACAAGCCCTCATACGGCCACGTCGATGGAAAAATTAAAAACTCTATGGTTCCTGGGAAGTGGGGCCGAACAAGGAGCATCAAAAAGTGATAACTCTCTCAGTCCTGAAGTGGCTGAGAAGCATCATTGAAGTTCATCCGGTGTTCTTAGTCTGCCCATACCTGCCTTGTGTTTGCTCTAACACGTTCTGGTGGGGCTGACTGCACGAATATCAGTGTGTAGTGCAATTCACAGACGTGACTACCACTAAAAACGTATTTTATTAAATATATTAAAAGACATAAACTGGGCACTACAAAGACAACACACAGCAACCAGGTACCTCCAGACACAGATTCGTTATAGGAGGATAAGGACCTGGAGTTATTTGATACTTGATAAGCGATAAAAAAAAAAAATGTTTTATGATAACAAACAAAAACACTCTACCCAAGATGGATTCAAAAAAGCAAAGGATAATTCAATATAGGAGCCAAAAGAGCTGGTTTATTCTATGTGTAAACAAGGCAGGGTTACCATTTGGACTCTCACTTGTGATGGAACACTATCACTATCAGTGATCAGGACTCAGGCTCCAACAATTGAGCGTCCTGAATTGTTATGGGTGTCGACAAGACAGGATCACCATCTAGGTATTCACTTATGATGATCAGTACTTGAGTAAGCCAGTACAAATACTCAGATCAGTACTTGAGTTGGTCAGTACTTATACTCTACGCGTTTCACCATTAATTTGTTGGATCATCAGGAGATACAGTACTTGAGTCATAGGTTCAAAGGTAGAGGGAATGAGAAATCCCCGAGAGAACATCAAACTAATATATAAAAAGCTGTATCTAAGATGAATACAGCAAAACTTGTGTAGTGATCAGGATAAATATCCTTATTATAGGAGAGTTCTATACTCTCAGTTAGGGCATTAAGGTAACTCTTAGGGTTGGGGGCCTGCCAAAAGGTACCTCTAAACAAGGAAGCTTATCTTGTGTGCTAGCGGTTAATAGCTAGATGATATATGTAGGTACATAACGAGAGGTGATTATTTCAAAGTATGCCCGTCAATACACACACAGAGGTAGAGTAGAGCGTCCCCGAAAATATGGGGGGGCACTGCTCTCAAATATCTGAGCGCTAGAGAGATGGTATAATGCTTGTCATGCACAAGTAGGATACTCAAAGTAGTTAGCGTATCGAGTTAGAATTTAGGTCATCAATATGGGGATAAGGCATAAAATTATGTCCTGATCTCCTGACCCAATTAATTGCACTTAAGCAAACAAGAATAGCTAAAGTGCTAGATTCCAACCCAAAGTGCTCGCATTAGAGGTCATTGGTGTGGAGGTATGACATTAATATAAGTCAAACTCTCCTGACCTAATTGTAGAAGCACTTTTAGATGTCCAAATTGCTTGCATAGAGGTCATTAGTATGGAGGTATGACATTAGTATGAGTCAAACTCTCCTGACCTAGCGAGTAGTGCCTTAGCCGAGTATCTCCCCGCTCGTCTATAAAGATTTGTACCATAAAAAGACCTTATTATAAGTTGCTCCACTTTGTTTGGATCCACTTGGGAACGGCCCCAGTGTATCTGTCATGGCTCCATCGTAAACACATCTGGATTGCTTGACTGTCCCTGGATGTTTGCTAGTCATTGTGATAAGGCCCGTCTACATATTGATCTCATTTAGAAAAATAGTTTTCCCTTTTTAGAAAAAAAATAAGTTGCTTTTATGTTCCACTTCAATTTCATTTTTCATTTTTGTGCTTCGTGTTATTGGTTTCAGCTCCACATGTAAGTACTTCCTGGAGAAGAGGCAGTAATAATGGGATCGGTCCCTTCTCATGTCCGGACTTCACTCTAAATATAAATGCTGTAAACGGCGCTCCGGTAGTACGGGCGCCTGTATCCGATGTACCTCCGAAGACCATTCAACAAGGCCAGTCTCACACAGGCGTTTGTAAAAACGCTATGTTATAGAATGGCGTCTTTAACGCACCCCATCATTGCAATGGGGGGGGGGGGTCAAGAATACACCAAATGCACGAAAATGGAACATAGTGTTCATTTTAAGAACTCTTCACTAGAACGCTCATCTGAGAAGCTCCATTGAAATGAATGGAGGCTCAATCCAGCGTTTTTGTGTGAGACTGGCCTGCGCAGTATAAAACAAACACAGGGCTCGTTCACACGCGATTTCGCGCACGTGATACTCTGTGAATGTGGCGCATTGATTTCTGTTGGTTCATTCACAGGAATGTATTTTTTCACACGATGTGCAATCCTGTGGGAAAAATATGTGGTATTTCCTATCTTGGTGCAAATGTGCGCCAATGTGTAAATGTGCAGGAAACCTACATATTTGCCGCATATGTGTGCGTAACTACGCGGTGCGTTTGCTTACACACTAAAACGTGCCCGGCTGGCAAAAAAACATGGCGGTAAGCGGTTTTTGGTGGTGCAAATGCACCGTGTGTCCTCCCACTCGTTCTATCAAGAGTGATCCGCTAAGGGGAGTTGCATCGTGTAAAACGTATTGTTCCATTTAGATGGGAGGACAGTCGTCTAAATGACTGTACAAGCGCTGATGTCACCGCTAAGGTCGTTGGCACTCGCGCAGAGCATTTAGACAGGCAGATCACCACTGGATCGCAGGCTTCTTGCTCAGCGCTTCACCTATGTGAACTGAGTGGAGAGCGGTTTTTTCTGTAATGCTGACTGAAAGTCAACGATAACAAACAGTGAAGGAATAGTAAACTACTTTTTTGCATTTAGGCCTCATGCCCACGGCCGGGTCGGGCTACGCCAGCGGAATATCGCAGCAGACACGGCGCCCCCTAAAGACCCCTACTTACCTCTCTGGAACTGTCACGCGAGTCCCGTCTGTCGCGCATGCGCAGTACAGTGCCGGCATTAAGCGATGATGTGGCCGGTGGAAGTATCGTGTGACGGGCGGTTTCCATTGACTACAATGGAAGCCGGCCGCGCGTTTTTCCACGCCATGCTCTGGGATTCTGCAGCGTGAACACTGAGCTAGTAGGTTCAATAGAACCGAATAGCTGCGGGATAACGCCGTGGATTTCTGCCACATGACACGCGGCAGAAATCAGTCAGTGGGCATCAGGCCTTACACTGCACGATTAATGCATTTGAACACATTTTGAGCGATTTATTCAGTATTGAACAATATATTAATTATAGCGCTCCTTATGTCGGGTCTCATGTCAGCTTCAGTATGTCGGCTGCACGACTTGCAGTTTAAAAACACGTAGCAGACGTCCTCTCCCATATACCAAAGGGGCCATCCGGTAATGTTTCTGTGCCTTTTTTCAACATACACGCTGGTAATTTTTCATCTTTGAGCGCTGCAGGAATTGATCGGGTCAGCCCACCCATTAGGGCAGGTGACCTCATGACTTCATAGAAAAACATACAGGATTTTTAGTTTGAAAACCAGCGCCCCCTTTGGCTTAACCCCTTGAGTGGCGGGTTTCCTACCACCCTGTCGTGCCCACCAGGGCAAGTTTTTTAAAATGGTCTAATCATTGAATTTCAACTAATTTTGCAGTTGCGTCTCAAGAGCCATAACTTTTTCATTTTTCCTTTGACATGGCCATATGAGGGCTTGTTTTTTGCGGGACAAGATGTGATTTTTTTTTTTAAACAAGGGGGAGGAAAAAAAGAAATGGGGAAAAAAGAAAAAAAGGGGCCATGTCATTAAGGGGTTAAATAATGTATTAACGTCCTTCTCTGGGTCATTACGACGCACGGATACCACGTGTGATTGTATTTTTGATTTTTTACAAAGTAAAGGGAGACCAGTGTTTTTATTTTTTCATAATTTTTTACCTTTTTTTTTTTTTTAATTTAATTTTATTTTTTTTGTCCCTTTAGGGGACTTCCACAGGGACCCATCAGAACCCCCTGATCACATTCCGGGGGTCCGATGGTGACAGCCCTTTACATGCTGCAGTGACAGCCCTTTACATGCTGCAGTCACATAGACTGCAGCATGTAAAGTGTTAACACAGCAGAGATCGGAGGTTTTCTCTGATCTCTGCTGTAAGAGCTGGTACCTAGCTGTCCTCTGACAGCCAAGCACCAGCTCTCCCTGCCACAGAGACCATCGGCTTGCTTCTGACAAGCCGATGGGCTCTATGGCAACCTGTAAACAAAGCAGGAGATTGCCGGCATATCGGCAATATCTTCTGCTGGTTTTTCAAAGCCCTTGCTTTGTTCTCTGTGGGACTGTGCAGGCAGAGCACACTGTCACAGCTTGTGGCATTGTGCTCTGCAGCTCCCATAGTGATACATAGCCCGGAAATCTTCCGGGCTATGTCGCTATGAGCAGTGGAGCTCGTCCCGGAAAATTTCCGGGCGTGCCACTCAAGGGGTTAAGCGACAGATCTAACCTGGTTTCTGCACTACCAAGGGTTAATTGCCAAGCGTTCTATCTCCCTTTTTTCTGCTTAGTCACATGATTACTTTTTTGTTTTATGGGTTGTATGTTTGTTTTTAAACTGAGCGGGTGCGCCGTGTCCTTACACTGCTGTGACCGCTTGGCATGCGCCAGCTGGTCGCGCCATTGTATGTCCTTTCTGTTGGTTTATTAATAAGGCTCCATAAAGTTGTGATTTTATGGGCGCTGCATCCTGTTCTTGCTGTCTTCTATAAGGCATCTACTTGGTTACAAGCAGAGTAACCATTAAGAATTTTATTTACTTACATAAAACCTTGCTACAAATGTTGGTGTTTGTACTCCATCGCCTTAACCCTTTCCAATCTGACGTCTGAAGACATGATTTAAGGCTGTACAGCTCTGATGTTGGAAGACCTTCGTTGGGGTTCTCTTACTGTATATTGCCAGCCTCTCTGCTGTTGGAGCCTATCCAACGTGTCACCTCATGCAGTACTGGCTTTAGCCAGCATATAGCGCTGTTGTATAACAGCAGAAAAAGAGTAAGCCCCCTAGGAAAACCAGGATTTAAATTAGATTTGAAAGGGTTAAGGTGTGGTGCAATGGAGCAGTCATCACGTGGCTACTTTGGGGATGCTCACATCAGCCAAACGGTTGGTTTATTGTTTAAATATATTTTTATTTTTTTAATTCTAACCTTTTAAAGGGACTCTTTTTGTAGTGACCAATCCCCCTCATTTTCGCTTGTCTGTTACCTATGAATATTCACTAGTTTTGTTATGGTGTGGACTTGCTGCAGACACTCTCCATAGCAGAACTGCACAGCAAGTCTATCATATCTGAATGCAGTTTTAAAGGACCAGTCAAGTGATTTTTTTTTTTAATCCCCCCCCCCCCCCCCACAGTATTTTAGTGGGCTAGTGTTAATTTGGTTAGTTATTTCTTTCTAGCTGAAACTCTCCACCTCTTTCTCCATAGATGGTCATGTGTCATCAATTCTGAACAGCTCAGATCTGCTTTGAGTTCTGTCTGAAACTAGTCAATTTCACAGTCTGAGTAATGCCCTTGCTTGAAACTGCCAGGAGGGGGACACAGACACTCCTATCACAGCTACTGATGATGATCACACAGTTATAATACAGGAGATCACAGCTCATCCTCCTGAATGTATTCTTATGGTCTGTAGCTGACTGTAGAAGATAATGATAATTGAACAGCCCTCTCAGCAGACAGAAATGGTATAGTCTCAACTAATACTTTGAAAGTGAAACAAAAAACTTTGTCTCAAGATGCCTGATAAGCATCAGACAGGGGGCTGCAGTGCATGGAAGTGGCTCTAATGCCTCCTCGGGTGAGGGGGCAGAGATATAAAAATGTGTTTTCAGCGGAGTGGCCCTTTAAAGGGGGTTGTCCGGAACTAGAAAAAAAACTCAACTAAATGGCTCTGAACACAACACATAGACTGACATGGGGATGTTTTTGGAAGAACCTCAGACCCTCTTTTCTAGTCCTGGGCAAACCCCTTTAATCCCTTGAGTGGCGGGTTTCTTACTACACTGTTGTACCCACCAGGGCAGGTTTTTTAAATGGTCTAATCATTTAATTTCAACTAATTTTGCAGTCGCGTTCCAAGAGCCATAACTTTTTCATTTTTCCATTGACAGGCCATATAAGGGCTTGTTTTTTGCGGTACAAGTTGTATTTTTTGATGGCATCATTTTGGGGTATATATAATGTATTGCATAACCTTTGTAAAAAAAATTTGTAGAGAGATTGGGGGGAAAAAAAGAAATTCTGCCATTTTGTTTTTTTGATTTCATTTTTACGGCGTTCAGCGTGCAGAATAAATAGTGTGATAACATTATTCTCTGAGTCGGCACGATTCTGGCGATACCAAGTTTATACAGTTTTTATGTTTTGCTATTTTTGTACATTTTAAAACATTTTTTTTTCTTAAAGGTTTGCTTTTGTGTCGCCACATTCCAAAAGCCGTAGTAATTTTATTTTCCCATTGCCAGAGCCCTAGAAGGCCGTGTTTTTGCAGGATGAACTCCAGTCTTCATTTATCTGATTTTTAGGAACATGTAAAATTTTGATCGCTTTTTATTCCATTTTTTTCTAGTGGCAAGATTAACAAATCTGTAATTCTGGCATGATTTTTATTTTTATTATTTTTCACTGCATTCTCTGAGCAGTATAAATAATGTAGTAAAGTAATTCTACCGGCCGGTAAGATTATGCCAATACCAAATTTTTGTTTTTTTCTTTTTCGCAACTTTTTAAAAAATTATTTTTGTCCCTTTTAGGGGACTTCCACAGAGACTCATCAGGACCCCCTGATCACATTACAGGGGTCCGATGGTGACAGCCCTTTACATGCTGCAGTCGCATAGACCGCAGCATTTAAAGGGTTAACAGCAGAGATCGGAGGTTTTCTCCATTCTCTGCTGTGTAAGAGCTCGTGCTCGGCTATCCTCTGACAGGGAGGGGGCCTCTGTCAGCCCTTTCATGCTGTGGTTGTCTAGGGTTAACACAGCAGAGATCAGAGGTTTTCTCCATTCTCTGCTGTGTAGAGCTGGTGCCTGGCTATCTGACAGCCAAGCACCAGCTCTCCCTGCCACAGAGACCATCGGCAAGCCAGCCGATGGTCTCTATGGCAACCTGTAAACAAAGCAGTGCAGGACTTTGAAAATAGAAGCCGGAGATTGCCGGCAGATTGGCAATATTTTCCTGCTTCTGTTCTTCAAAGTCCTGCTGTGTGGGTCTGTGCAGACAGAGCACAATGCCACAGCTTATGGCAGTGTGCTCTGCAGCTCCCATAGTGAAACACAACCCGGAAATCTTCCAGGCTATATCGCTATGGGCAGTGGAGCTCATTCTGGAAAATTTCTAGGCATGCCATTCAAAGGGTCAAACACTGTTTAATCATTGCAGCACACTGGGAGGTAAGTGATGGATGTATTAGGGTACATTTATGTGGTGTGAGACCTTGCGTGTCACAAGACGCACGAATATGAACTCCGTTCGTTTGAATAGACTTATTCACATGAGCTATTTCACCCCCCCCCCCCCCCCCGGGTCCCATAGCGATGCTGCGAGGATAAAAATTGCAGCATGTTCTATTTTTTTGGCGTTACCGCTGAACCCCTTGCCCATTGTTTTTACTGGGACTGTAAAAGACCTCACATGGCACTCTTACGCTGTGTGATTTGCATGTGAGCGCGATGTTTTCATTGGTATCAATGGAAAATGCCTGCGACCCTCGGTTGTATGTGAAACGCGCGCCTGAGGTTCGCGATTTCATAGAAACTATGCAAGGAGTTTTTGAATGAAAAACTGAAAATCGTACGTTGGCAAGTGCGATATTGGGCTGAGTGACTGTACCTTAGATGGAGGACCTCCCCGCCCTCCAGCCCCTGATTGATGGCTTTCTCCCTATTACTTGGCCCCACCGCTAGCAGCATACTGTTGTGATTAAACTGTGAATTTAGTAAGCCATTACATATTGACAGATAACAAACTGCTGATATTGGCCTGTCCTTCACTACTTCACGCTGCCCTCAGCCCGGACGATCTTGTGACAGTAGAGGATTTAATAATCCTGGAATTTCCCGAGATTTTGGAGATGATGACCAAGTGAGCTATAGGGGATGTTAAGGCTTTAGCAAGACGGACCTTCCATAACCATTTTGTAGCTAATGTTTAGGACCACTTTTATGGAAGAACAAGGTGCACCGTAAATACAGTATATGCACAACCCGCTACAAACACACGCATTAAGTACACAAGAGCCATCCATTTAGGGTGGCAGTGGAGGGGCAGGGAACCTGTCACATCCCACAGCAGCATACGCCAAGTTATGTGCTATTAGGGGGCGTGACAAGGGGGTATCTTTTATACTCGCCCACTGTTGCGATCCCACAATGTCCTCTTTTGAGGCATGCGGCACAAGAAGCTGACTCTTCTCGCAGTCCTATGCGCATGCTCTCCCATAGACTTGTTGAGTTAAGCACACTCTCAGGACTCTAAAGCAAGTCAGATTTTCCTGCCAAGCGTTGACTTTAAAGGAGGACACTGTGGGATGCAAGGAGCGGGTGACTGCGAGTAATACCTCACCCGACTCCCTGTCCTGTCCCCTAACAGCACCACAGGACCATAACTTAAGACTGGTTCCCTTTAAAGGAAGTCTGTCAGCAGGTTTGACTGTGCCTTGTTGATCAAATTTAACCCTTTCCAATCCTATTTGTATCCTGGTTTTCCTAGGGGGCTTACTCTTTTTCTGCCGTTATACAACAGCGCTATATGCTGGCTAAAGCCAGTACTGCATGAGGTGACACGTTGGATAGGCTCCGACAGCAGAGAGGCTGGCAATATACCCTTGACGGACGTTTTCCAACATCTGAGCTGTACAGCCTTAAATCATAATGTCTTCAGAGGTCAGACAGTGGATTGGAAAGGGTTAAAGGGGTTGTCCCGAGGCAGCAAGTGGGTCTATACACTTCTGCATGGCCATAATAATGCACTTTGTAATGTACATTGTGCATTAATTATGAGCCATACAGAAGTTATAAAAAGTTTTATACTTACCTGCTCCGTTGCTGGCGTCCTCGTCTCCATGGTGCCGACTAATTTTCGCCCTCCGATGGCCAAATTAGCCGCGCTTGCGCAGTCCGGGTCTTCTCCTCTTCTCTATGGGGCTCCGTGTAGCTCCGTGTAGCTCCGCCCCGTCACGTGCCGATTCCAGCCAATCAGGAGGCTGGAATCGGCAATGGACCGCACAGAAGCCCTGCGGTCCATGAAGACAGAGGATCCCGGCGGCCATCTTCAGCAGGTGAGTATGAAGACGCCGGACCGCCGGGATTCAGGTAAGCGCTGTGCGGGTGGTTTTTTTAACCCCTGCATCGGGGTTGTCTCGCGCCGAACGGGGGGGGGGTTTAAAAAAAAAAAAAAACCCGTTTCGGCGCGGGACATCTCCTTTAATAAGATTAGAGCTGGAAGCCAAGCAGTCAGTGACTGATCCAAAGGGAGATGCTTTCTGCAGCTTGCTACATACAGGGATATCTAGAAGCTGCAGAAGCTTACCAATGCAAATTTTTTTTAATGAAACCCTACTGCAAAAACTATTTTCAGACACATATATACATTTTTCATAGGAAAAAAAGGAAAATTGCTCCAAAGGTGTCCATAGCCATTTTAAAGGGGTTTTCATTTTTTCCCCCTTCTTCTGGATGACCTATCCTGGGGACAAGTCGTCCATAGATGATGAATAAGAGTCCAAAGCTCGGGAGCTGCGCCGATGAGTTGATTCCCAGTGCTGCTGTCACTATAGTAATCAGAAATCGCTGATCATAGTGCCGCACCTCGGGTTGGTATTGCAGGTGCAGCTTTAATTTAATTAAATTGTGTGCAATACTAACCCGGGGCGCTGCGCTGTGGTTAGTGCTTTCTGCTTCTTGCACTGACTGTAGTGACAGTGGTATCGGCACTCGGCTCATTGGCGGTGACCCCACCAGTCATGTATTGATGACCTGTCCCGAGGTTAGGTCATCAACAGAAAAAAGTGAGAATCTTTTTAACTTGTGAGCTTCTGAACTGAAGGCGCCAAGTGGGGGGTCCAGGACCATTACACTTTGATAAAGGGGGCTCACAATGACAGTATACCTACATAAGCACAAGCAATGAAGATGTTCGGAGATTTTTTTTTTTAATTTATTTATTTTTTTTAAATTCTCTCCCCCCAGCATATATGTTGGCTAGTATTACCTTGGTTAGTTAATCCTTTCTCTCTGAAACTCCTGGAGTCCTCCGATTTAGGTAGTCATGTGTTTTTGTTTTGTTTTTTCCATACTGACTATCTCAGATTTACTTGGATTTATGTATTCTCACATTAATCAGATTTGCAGTCAGCCTAATATCTATGTAGTATTACTTGGACTCTACCACATAAGCTTTCATCACTGTTACATCACACAGTTGGTGTCACAGTTATAATAGAGGAGATCACAGCTCATGCTCTTGACTGTATAATTATGGCTTGTAGCTTATTTAGGCGAATACAGAAGGTAATTGCAGTGTCTTCAGCAGGTAGAGGTGGTACAGGCTATAGCATGTAATGGACTGGACTGATACATCATGGGATTTATAGCATAAAATAGTGAAAGTGGAAAGCAGTGAGAAATCTTAGAAAGATGGTGCCTGCTGAGCATCAGACAGGAGGCCGCACTGTATAGAAGTGACTGCAATGAACATAGGAGATGCCCATGGTGTGACTGGCAATCAGATGACAGGGATAGGTGCAGCGCCACTTCTGTATCACCCGATGGCTGTAAAAGACTTGAGAGGTGAGCGCTGAAATTGGCTGCCGGTACGCCGCTGAGCCCACATCCGCACCAAGGGTTTTGGTCTTGACTCTGTTTTGGATGCGGAAATGCTTTAGCGTTTTCAGTGGAATCTTCCGCTGCGGACAAAGTGGCCCTTATGTTTGTGATTGGATATTTGGCTACTGTGGTGGTGTTGCCAACAACAACCATACATTGTTGCTGTATCGCCGGCCTGGCTTGGTACAGGTGTTTCCATGGCAACTCTAATCTGGTGAGCTCTGTTTAAGTTTCCAGCAATTTTGTAAGTGAAGGCCGATCGTTCCAAAGCAAATCGCTAAAATAGGAAACCGTCCTTGGTTCCCGGTTCTCTGTGGGTTTTTTTTAAAGCTGAAAATGAGGGATTTTGTACGAGAGTTGGAACGAAACGTTTTCTTTCCGTTTTGCGATTTCCATGATGGAACATCCAAAAGAAAAACAAAATGCAAGTTTAGACTTTGCCTTTTTTTTTAACCATTAAAAAAAAAAAAAAAAAAAAATGCATGTTTTCTGCTTACGTATGAAGGAAAAAAAGAGCAAGTCAAGACGGGAGGAGACAGTTGCGCAACGCTGCTTGCTGATTTCCAGCTATTGATAGCAGCCTTGCTACTTTTATTGCTATCTGCTATGGATTTCCACACCCGACCGGTTTGCTTTGATGCTTTTGCCTAATGAGAACAAGCTGATTGAATCAGCTTTTCGATGCCTATTGCCAGCCCTGCCTTCTCCACCCATGAGGTCATCAAAAAGGACACCAAGTATCTGTGCTGCGTATGTGTCTTTATTTTCCCATCTATTCCTAAGGCTACCTGCACATGGGGGAGGGCGATATTGGGCCGCCAACGTGTGCTTTATCTGTGGATGCCAGGCATTTTTTAAGCAAAAACACCTTGTGAAGTTCCGATCCTCTGGCGAAATAGTGGATCAGAGGGTTTCCCATTGATTTCAGTAGGAAAGCTCACATGCGCATCACACAGCATGCAGGAGCCATGTGAGGGATCAAAGGTCCCATTGAAACCAATAGGCGTTGTGTTCAAGGAACACGAAAAGTTAGAGCATGCCAAGCGATCTAAAGAAAAACAAATATCCCATATCTTCAAAAGTGCTGTATGCTAGGGCTCATTCACACCAGCGTTTAATCTCCTTTTTGGCTTTGTCTCTTTCTTCCATTTTTGGAGAAGGAAGATGGAATTAAAACAGAATTAAGCGGTTCTGTTTTTACCACCATTGATTCAAAAGTTGTTTTTTTTTGTTGTTTTTTTTAACCACTAACTCTACAGGACGTAACGTTAAATCCTGCAGCTTCGGGGTATGCATGAAGAGAGATCGCGGGTCGATCTCGCTCTATACGAGGCTGCTGGATGTTTCTTACAACCAGCACCTGCCCGCCACAGCTCCAATAAGCCGCCCATTGGAGCTGTTAACCCTTTAAATGCCACTGTCAATTATTACAGCAGCATTTAAATGCACAAGCAATTAACTCGTCGCAAATTCTTGTTTCTTCTGGGGACTAAAATAAAAAGTAAAAATACGTTTTAAAAAATGTTACTAATTTATAAAAAAAAATAAAAGTATAATACCCTTTCTTGCTATATTTATAATAAAACAAAAATATTTAATTGGTGCTGCATCTGTAAAAGTCTGGACGGTAAACAATGTCATCAGAGAGAAAAAAAAGCTAGAATTGTGCTTTTATTTACTTTTTTTTACATTTTTTTTGGTCACCCCCGAAAAAATCTAATAAAAGCCGACCAAATATTCATATGTATTCAAAATTGCAACATTATGTCCCATACAAAATGTGCCCTCGCACAACTATATTGCAGTTAGAAGACGGCGGCAGAAAATAATTTTAAAAAATGTAAAAATCTTCGAATAAAAATATAGAAGTATTACGGCAAAAAAAAAAAAAAAATAAAAACTGTATATGTTTGGTATCCTAGTAATTGTACTGACCCATAGAATAAAGTTATCAGGTCATTCTTGTTGCAGTGTGTACGCTGTAGAAATAAGACGCACTCAAAGTTGGTGGAATTTTAGTTTTAGTTGGTTTTGCTGGGCGATGACTCGGGTACCCATGACCTTTCGACAAAGTCAATTGCAGATGGGCTGCAGGTCGGACTTCTTCCATTGACGTCAATGGGTGCCGTCCGTGTGGAAGCCGCACAAAATAGAAAGTGCTGCGATTTTATTTCCGCGGGGGCGGACATCGTAATTGCCGTTTGCTCATGTGAGTGGAAATGTTATGTTCTTTGAATGAACGCGGAATACCGCAGATTGTCCGCGTGACTCACGACCGGATTTAATTGAGGAATGGGCAATCATCAGAGTCTGCTCTAAGGTCGGGGTCACTCATTACGGCGGTGATGCAGCAGTTTTCAAATTGATTGCAGCTAAAATCTGTTAATTGTTTGGCTGCAAAATGGCGCGACCGTTAACGAACTGATTCTAGCTGAAATACGTTTGAAAACTTCCCCAACTTACTTACATGTCAGTGAGGTCTCTGCTGCAGCATGAGAACCCAGCAGGAGCATTTGGGAACTTTCAGACTACGGGCGACGTTAACAAGGCATTTTGAATAGTCAATTGTAATTGAGCTCCGCCTACTGTAGTCATTGTGCAGATCATGAGGATGTAGTGATTGTACCGCTGTATACTGAGGATGTAGTGATTGTACCGCTATATCATGAGGATGTAGTGATTGTACCGCTGTACACGGAGGATGTAGTTATTGTACCGCTGTATACTGAGGATGTAGTGATTGTACCGCTGTATACTGAGGATGTAGTGATTGTACCGCTGTACACTGAGGATGTAGTTATTGTACCGCTGTATACTGAGGATGTAGTTATTGTACCGCCGTACACTGAGGATGTAGTTATTGTACCGCCGTACACTGAGGATGTAGTTATTGTACCGCCGTACACTGAGGATGTAGTCATTGTACCGCTATATCATAAGGATGCAGTTATTGTACCGTTGTATGCTGAGGATGTAGTGATTGTACCGGCGCATGCTGAGGATGTAGTGCTTGGACCGCCGCATGCTGAGGATGTAGTGCTTGGACCGCCGCATGCTGAGGATGTAGTGCTTGGACCGCCGCATGCTGAGGATGTAGTGCTTGGACCGCCGCATGCTGAGGATGTAGTGCTTGGACCGCCGCATGCTGAGGATGTAGTGCTTGGACCGCCGCATGCTGAGGATGTAGTGATTGCACCGCCGCATGCTGAGGATGTAGTGATTGCACCGCCGCATGCTGAGGATGTAGTGATTGCACCGCCGCATGCTGAGGAGGTAACTGCTCTTTCATTACACAGTCTTGCACTGTCTGAATGTACCCATAAAGCTCTGTTTTGTTTTCAGGGGTGACTCCTGTATATTGTACCCTGTTTGCCTTGATGAACGAGGCTGATAGAATATGGTATCCTCCCAACCATACCTTCATCGTAGATGAGACGACCCGGCAAACAGTCAAATTTCGACTAAGGTGAGTCTTCTACTTTGCATCTATTGTTTGACTTTGGTGTATGAAATGCTGTAAAGTGAAGCAACCCTCAAGGACCTGGTAAAGACTGAGGGCAGGCATATGGAATTGTGTAGTACAGCGTGTTATACGCATCCATAGAGAACACTAGGGCTCCATCACGCGGAATAAGCGGTATAATAGATAATACTGCATTCTTTTCTTTCTTTTTTTTTTTTTTTTAACTCGCGTATTATATGAAGCGAAAAAACGTTAGAGTAACAGCGAAAATCAATTTATTTGAATTGCCGTGATGTACCACGTACTAAACACACATACATCACGCGTGTAATACACAATCCAGATACACTCATGCGAGCCTGGCCTAACGGGCAATAAACACTCTGACTTTAAGGGTATGTTCACATGTAGCATTAACCCTTTCCAATCCAATTTGTATCCTGGTTTTCCTAGGGGGCTTACTCTTTTTTTCTGCCGCTATACAACGGCGCTATATGTTGGCTAAAGCCAGTACTGCATGACGTGACACGTTGGATAGGCTCCAACAGAGAGGCTGGCAATGTACAGTAAGAGAACCCCGACGGACGTCTTCCAACATCGGAACTGTACAGCCTTAAATCATAATGTCTTCAGACGGCAGACAGTGGATTGGAAAAGGTCAATGCTGTGTCCTTACCACACACGAAAATCTGCAGCATTCACAGTGTGAGATGTATGATGCGATTATGACCTTTTATTTGGGATTGTATGATTCCGCAGCAATGTCTGTCCATAGACCTGCTGTGGTAAACTATTCTTCCCTGCTACGAGCGGAAATAAACTGCGATTTTCCGCTCGTAGGGGAAGATAGCAGCATGTTCTATGCGGAAAATCTCATGGACGGCTTCCATTGCAGTAAATTGAAACCGTCCATCCCGTGATACTTCCCGAAGTACCGCGAGAATCCGCGTCACCGCCCAGCGCTGGCACGTCATGTGCTGCCCTTGCTGGGTGAGACACTCGCGTCAAATCCGGAGAAGTGAGTATAGGGTCTCTGGGGGACGTGGAGTCTGATTTGGCAGCCAGAATCAGACCCGGCCGTGGGCATGAGCCCCTACTGCGGACAATCCCTGATATATGACCACGGCCTAAAGTTGTATTCAGATGCTGCCATTGAGACACCAGAGAAACTAGATACATTTTTACCTCTGTCTGTGATACTGTTACAGTTTCCATCAATTATCACTGTAAAGTGGATGTAGTTTTTCTGCTGCAGTTTTTGGTGTTTTTTCAGCGGCACCATCTGAATACACGCTAAAGGAAGGTATTAGAAAGTGACTTGCCTAAATCGGGAGGCTTAGAAATCCTTCTATTCTGTCCACATGTTTGAAAATTATTAAATTAATATATTATAAAGTTTTTTCATGTTACCACCCGTTATAAGGCCCCGTGCACACGGCGTATTTTTTTGGATATCTTCACCATTTTAGCATTCACTTTACGTAATTCTATGGAAATTTTGAAATCCACGTTATGGAAAAAGAGAATTAACTTGTCCATTCTTGGCATGGTTTCTGTTTTGGGTGGCCACACATGGATTTAGCCCACTGGCTGGGGCAAAAGTCGTAGGCGGATACGCATGCAAATATGCAGCAGAATTCCAAGGCGGATCCGACAACTTTGATTCCCTACTTCTGTAACCCACCTTGAGTATCCTCCGCAGCCAGATATGCCGGCGTTTGTGACCGGAAACTAAAAACAAATGCCAGCAAGAACAGGGAATGTGTATTGTGTCTTCTTGGCGTGTGCAAAATATTGATATTTTGTTTATTTTTGGTGGTTTTGAAAATGTTAAAAAAAAAAACTACTTGAAGGGGAAGTTCAACTTTGTAGTCACCTTCCTTGAAAATTTCATACCGTAGCCAGCTATTGTGTGACTCCACCCAGAAATGTGGTTTTGTGTTGAGCACATGAAATAATTCCCCTTTTTTTTACTTCTTTTTTTTCTTTAATCGTAAACAAAGGGGTTTTCAGGGACTGTCATATTGATGATCTGTCGTCAGGATAGGTCATCAGTATCTGATTGGTGGTGGTCTGCCACTTGGGACTCCCACCGACCAGCTGTTTTTGAAAAGGCCTCTTTTCAAACATATGCTGTCAGATGGCCCGAGAGCAGTTCTGTCCTCTTTAGGTGAATGGGCCAGAACTGCAGTACCAGGGACAGCCACTATACAATGCATGGCACTGTGCCTGGTAAGCACTGAAGTGACATGGGCGCTCTTGCAGGCACTGCTGTCACTACAAAAGGCTGATTGGTGGTATAGAGCGGTGTTTCCAGTCCTCGGGGACCACCAGCAGGTCATGTTTTCAGGATATCCTATGGTAAGAACACCTGTGGAAATGTCTGAGGCACCGACAATTACATAATCTGTGCAATACTGAGGGAATCCTGAAAACATGACCTGTTGGCGGTCCCTGCAGACTCGAGTTGAGAAAGACTGGTGTAGCGTGGCAGACCCCCATCAGTCTAATATTGATGATCTATCATTTGTTAATCTCTGAAAACTCTTTTAACCCCTTAGTGACCACACCATAGTGTTTTTACGTCCTGCCTAAGTGGGGTTTAATCCCCAGGGCCGTAAAAACACGATCGCTCTGGGGGTTAAAGCCATGCGGGCTGAGGAAGTGACAGCTCCAGGCTGCCAGCAGCTAACAACAAGGAGCTGTCATGGGGAGCCGCAGGGAGCGACCCCCGGTCACGCGATTGGCGTTATCCAATGGATAACACCGATCGCATAAAAGTAAATAGTAAAAAAAAGTTTGATTCAGCTCCCCTCATGGATCGGATCCATGTGGGGAGCTGAAAATGCTCCCCTCTATCCTCCGTGATGTCCTGCGGCGATCTGGTCCGGAAAGGACCTGACGCCGCCTTCTGTGACAGAAGGCCGGGAGGCCCGGGAAATTTGAAGTCTCCTGGCAAAAGAGGACACCGGGGACCACGGGGACTGGTTCTTGGGACCATGATCGCCATTATCCAGTGGATAATGGTGATCACAGAAAAGTGTATAAAAAAAAAAAACAAACAAAAAAAAAAAGTTAGTTTCAGCTCCCCTCATGGATCGGATCATGTAAAAGTTAGATAAAAAAGTTAAAGTTTCATCTCCCCTCACTGATGCGATCGATGGGAAGAGATGAAACTTCTTACCAGAGGCCCTGCATTAGAACCCAAACACGATCCTCCTCCACAGAAACTCCCTGGCTTTGGCACATGTGCCCGCCGACATACTGCCGGACAAGTGCAGAAGCCGGGAGGGCCCGGGAAATTTAAAATCTCCTTACTTCCAGCTACCAAAGGTAGCCGAGAGTCTGAAGCAGTGTCTGGTGGCCTCGTTGAGCGGCCCCCGGTCACGTGATAAAATAGTAGCGATCTACCTTAGACCGGTCTCACGCGACCGGATAGAAATTGTGGATCAATCAAATGCATTGGATTACGCTCACATTAGCGGGTCGAAATTACGTAGTACAATCACAGAAAACAGACGGGGACGGCCTTCATTGACTTGACTTCATCGCCTAGGGACGGCCCGGCATCATCTGTACTGCGCATGTGCCGACCGGCACATCCACATTACAGATGAAGACACTGCGGACAGATCCGCAGGGTCACCAGCCGGGGCACCAGGTCTGATTCCGCTGCGGGTTTACAAAAAAGGCTTGTAAAGAACACTATGAAAAATGCTTGAAATTCATTGTGTTTGTTGCAAGCATTAAAGACCCCTGGAACAAAATTGTGCATGTGGGAGCTTTAAAAATGCTGTTGAAAGTAAAGCCATTTGTATGCTGCGGGGTGAGATGGTGAGGTGGTGAGGTGGTGCGCTGGCGGTCCACCCAAGCCGGGCATGGAGGATATATTCATAGCTGGATATGATATTTTGTATATGAATGTAAGAGAGCTCTGTGGAGAATAAAGGAACCTTGTTCAGGCTTGTTAGTAGAGCGGTCAGCTGGATCTAGTGAACGGCAACAACAAGAGCTCGTCTACCAAGTCTCCTGTGTAAATGTGTACAGATGCAAAAGTAAGCAATGCTGGCCCCTCTTCACTTCCGTCCGTACAGAACGATTTCTGGGTCCTTTTTATTAAACATGTCACAAGGATGCGTTCAATTCGCAGTGCATACTCCATTATCATTGTGTATGGATGCAGATTCGCTCGGAAGTTGCTAGGAGACCAGATAACAAATGGAATGAAGAAAGCAGGAATTTGGGGGCAGACAATGCAGAACAGTCTAGGGCAGGGGTCCCCAACTCCAGTCGTCAGGGACCACCAACAGGTCATGTTTTCAGGATATCCTATAGTAAGTACACCTGTGGCAATGTCTGAGGCACTGACAATAATTAGATCAGCTGTGCAACGCTGAGGAAATCCTGAAAACATGACCTGTTGGGGGTCTCTGAGGACTGGAGTTGGGGAACACTGGTCTAGGGGGCCACACACCATCCAACCTGCTGTCTGCAACCTCCGCTTATTCTTTTGGGCTCTTCTTCAAGAAGAATAAGTGTTTTGGTTTTTTTTTAAAGTGCCTTATACTACTTCCAAAAAAAGTGGTATAAACCAGCTGAGCCAACAGAGCCGTATCCTATTCTGAAGGCTCTCAGAACATCTCACCACAACAGCACGTTGTCTGGGCAGTTGCCTGAGTGATGGAAGGGTGTTTCCAAAGCGGTTGGGCTACTTTCTGATTCATTGCCTGCTTTCCTTTTGTTTTATGCGCCTACGCTACTTTGTCCATACACATACGTCCACGCTAAAAACCGTACGCATACGCGACCATACACAATTAATTTCCATGATCATTCATAGGTCTTTAACTGTGGATATCCGCAAGCGAAATCCGACCCACTTGTGTATGCCCGGCCTTAGTGTAGAGTGTGAAGCTGCACCTGAGAACTCTCTTCATTGGTTGATCACATCTTTTGTACAGTCAAGAAAATTAATCTTGTACTCGACACATCTCCTTGTGAGAAATTGGGGGGGAGGGGGGGGGACCGACAATCATTTAGACAAGTGGTTCTCAACGTGGGTGTCATTGCCCCCTGAGGGAGCATTTTTACTTATTAAGGCAGTGGAAAGAAAAAGGGGCAGCAGGTGGGCGTTGGAACGTAAAGGGGGCGGTAGGGAGGTGTGTTTGCTTTGCTGATTTTTTTTTTTCTCTTTTCCTAAAAATTTATAGTGATGCCTCGGTTTTAGTCGATAATCCGACCGAAAACAATCGGTGAAAACCGAGGCAATTATTTCCATATGAATCGCTTACATGTAATGGGCGCTGTGTGCAGCCTGCACGCCTCTATCATATAATGTATTACTTTTATAACTCCATGACTCTGCTACTGATCAATCACACTTCATAAGATTGGAAAACCTACTCCACAACCTAACCCGCTGTATTCCATAATGCTGTTGATTGGCTGGAATCGCTTAAGACTTTCACTTGTGTGGGTCTCTGGCAGTTGTAGTCTTAAGGCCTATTTACACTGGACAAGTGTTGGGTAAATGATGCCTGACACTCGTCCCTGTATCCCCGCACTCCCGTGCTTTTTTGCAGGGCTGTCTCGCACACGGAGCGGCTAGCAGCGGGACGGGGCAGTGCAGGCGAGTTCTCTCCTCTCGCTCCCCCGCCCCTCTCCATTGAGATACACAGCGGCCGTTGGCTATTGAACGGTGGCTGTTTAAACTGTACGATGAGCAATGATCTTCATCGCTCATCTTTTATGCTGCGTATGGAATGTGGAAGAAACTCTTTTGGACTTGTTAAAGAACACAGAATTTGTAATGCAAATTGACGAGACAACGGTTAGAGACAATGAAGCATTGCTGCTAGCTTACGTTCATTTCATTAATCGGAATAAAGAGGTAGTGGAGGAACTGTTGTTTACCAGAAATGTAACCACCGACACAAAAGTCTCCTCTATATACAAAAGAGTAGAAGAATTATTCCGAGAAAAAAAAATCCCTTTAACAAACATACTTGCTTGTGCAACCGACGGAGCTGTATCCATGATTGGTCGATATCGTGGCTTTATAGCCCCTTTTAAAATTGTCTATACCTGGCATTGTGGCAGTCCGCTGTGGGATCCATCAGCAGCACCTTTTTGCTAAACATTTGCATGATTCTCTGCGCTATGTACTTAATGCTGTTAACAAGATAAAAGCGCACTCTTTGAACGAATGTCTCTTCCGCAAGCTCTGTCAAGACCATGACAAAGAATTTGAATGTCTACTCCTACACACCAAAATGAGATGGCTGTCAAGAGGAAAGTGCTTATGATGCTTCTACGAACCTTTTGACACAGTAGTCAAGTTTCTTTGGCCGATTGCCACAAACCTTTGTGATGCAATCGAACTACAACGTCTTGATGTTGCCTATCTCGCAGACATATATGACAAACTCAGCGAGGTCAACACAAAGCTACAAGGAGACAAAATGAATTTCATTAAGGCTAGAGGTATAATCTCTTCCTTCATTGCCAAACTGGAGCTTCATACCAGTAACCTGAGTCGATGCGAACTCTGTCAGTTTCCGAGTCTTCAAGAAATTGCGTGCAAAGACAGAGACAAACTTCAAGATGCAGACTTAGATCATGAAACCTAATTTGCATGTCTTCTTTGGCTTGTTTAAGGTGCGAGCAAAAAACGTCTATGTACCCTTGAAATACCAACGTGAGTACTCAATCTATTTTCAGCAGAATTTCATTCCGGATTACAAGAGCAGTTGATCGACTTGAAACGCGATGGTAAAGCCCAAGCACTTTTCAACAATGTGGCTCTGAATGATTTTGGGTGAAAGTGAAGAAATCCTATCCTGTGGGAGGAAGTTAAGTTGCTCGTGTTAGCTTTTCCATCTAAGTACTTAGTGGAGAGGGGCTTCAGCGCGGTTTAGCAGCTCCCAACAAAAGTGAGAAACAAACTTCAGATGTGTGTAAGGGGCGACTTGAGACTGCGGTTGAAGATAGAACCAGATATTGGGAAATTGGCGTCCGCTCATCAGGCCCAAGGCACCCATTAATGGCACAGATGATTGTGGCAAACATTATTATTAGTAGCCGAATGTCATTGTTCTTGCATTTTCATTAGTCTTCTGACCATTAAGGATTATCTTGCTTTTTCTTTATACGTTGTATGTTTCTATTGAATCATAATTAAAGATGGTATTATTGATTGCTTCCCTAAAAAATGATCTTTTGCAATAAACCCTATTTATCATCGTATCCACACTTAACCTTTTTAGAAATATTTAGCGCCTACATTGGTAATTTTTAGAGACATTTTTTCACAAGTAATGCTAATCTGTTAAATACGAACTTTAAAAAAAAAAGGCTTCAGTATTTTATTTGTACTTTTAACTTTGTAAATAAGGTAAACTTTGACTGGGTTTAAACTAGTAAGGCTTGGGGGGCGCTGCCACCATCAAGGGGGCGCTGGGCTGAAAAAGGTTGATGAACACTTATTACACTCAGAACCGTGTGAAAGGACTTGATCCATTAGCTTTGACCTTTAACCTTTATTTGTTTCTTTCAGATTTTATTTCCCGCACTGGTATAGCAATGGGAGCAGCAGGGCGTTTCGTTACGGCGTTGCAAGGGGATCTGAAAGTCCAATTCTTGATGACTCAGTCATGTCTTATTTGTTTGCTCAGGTAAGAAGCTTAGGTTCTCGCAGCTATTGAACATATTATTGTGAGTATACTCTCATATTTCTTGTATTATTTCTTGCTTTTCACTTCCTTGTCTTTGTTCCAACAGAAGCAATTTTGTTATCAGTTTTAAACAAGCTAGAGAATCACAGGGGCAGAGCTTTGTCTGACTAAATCAAATTGGAGCCCTTCACAGTGACAGACAGACTAAAATATAACTTTTATTCAAGACTAACATAAAATAATGACTTGGGCTAAGAACAAGACAAACATAAAGACAGAGAATATTACAGATAGGTGGGTAAATGGAGTTATTAGAATCACCCCATCTAGGCTATGGTAAAGACGAGACTGAAGAGTCGCTAGTGATGCATCAGATAGTCCGTAATGTAATGAGTAGAATTACGGGTATCAGATATAAGTCTAGGAACACTTTGGTACTGGAGCAAAATTGCTCAAAAAACCTATGGAGATCGCACTGGTTTAGTCGTCACTTGCGATTAATCAATCCAATGGTCACTAAAGTGGGGCCCCGGTACCTATAAACTATAAGAAGAGTGTCACGCATCAGTGTAGCGACTGTCTGTAACAAAGTGGTCACATTCGGATAGGTTAATGATCACAGGATTTGATAGTTACTTAGCCAATAATATGATTTGAGAAAACCATAAAAGTACCTCAAGTATTTGGCTCAGAGTAGTATCAGTCCATATCATTTGGAAAGAACAGTAAGCTCTCTTTAGTATAAGTATAGCTCAATATACAACTCATATAACTCAAGAGAGAAGAATGGATGACCTCTCTTTATGTGAAAGGGTGATTACTGCTCAAAAATAATTACTGCTCGTAGAAATATGATTACTTGCTCAGGAATAATTACTGCTCAACGCGTTTCCCTACTAGGATTGTTGTTAGTTCATCAGGAGAAATTGTATGAGTTATGCCATACGATATGACAGGTTCATTGAGTTGAAAACTCAAGAGAAAAAGAGAGAAAGTACCACAATCGTGTTTTGAGACACGAAGGGTTAAATACTTTGTCAGATTTTGAGAAAGTGCCACAATCTTGTTTTGGGACACAAAGAGTTAAGAGAAAGTGCCACAATCGTGTTTTGAGACACGAAGGGTTAAATACTTTGTCAGATTTTGAGAAAGTACCACAATCGTGTTTTGGGACACGAAGGGTTAATTACTTTCTGCCAGATTTTGAGAAAGTACCACAATCGTGTTTTGGGACATAGAGGGTTATATAATCTCTGTCAGATTTTTGTTGGTGTGGTCATGCAGGCTAGTTAGGAGATGTGCAGGAGATATACTGATTTATAGAGAAATACTGCACATCAACTAACCTCAAAGAATTGAAATGGGATCAGAACTAGAAAGTAGGGGATTATTCAGGACCCATACTTAGTTCATCATCCAATAATCTTTGAACAAGGTCGCTAAATAGCGAAATAATAGCGGTCTGCAACTTGTTCATATAAGGAGCTCTATAGATATATAGTAGCCTGGGACTAGTCTATCAAAAAAGAGATAGAGTTCTAGGCTACATAGAGCTTTTTTCAGATCCCTTTCATTCTATCAAGGTCTCCTGGCAGCGCATAGTAGCATAAGCAGAGCGGTGTCTTTGCTGCCTAGATATGAGACCTACATCCAACACACACATTCAGATAAAATAACAGAAGTGGTAGAGCCTGGAGCTCTGATGGTGAGCTCAGGCATTATGTCTGTGAGCCCAGAGTGCTGCTACTGATATACCAAGAAGCCCTCCCCTAAAGGTGGTTGGTGTGGAAAATCAGCCAATCAGATGTTATAGTGGGAGGGGTTAGGACGACTCCACTGATCTAAGGGAAAACAGGGAAAAGAAGTCCGTTTATAATCTGCTGTTTGGCTCAAACTGGGTGTATTAGTGAGGACAAATGTTGCAGCAGCCTCCCTCATAGTCTGATCGCCCGTATGTACACATGGATCTTTAAATTTTACTTTAGAAAGATCGCTACCGGTGATCCGCTATTGCGCACGCGCGCGCAGCGCTGTGACGTCATCACGTCGGTCATGTGATGTGGCACGTCCTGACGTTCTGTTGTGTCACATGAACGGCTTCATTCAAAGGAATAGCTTATTAGAAGCAATGTAGATTGCCATGGCAATAGCGGTCATGTGATCTGCACTGCCCAGAAGACACATGAGTGAGACTGGGATGTATATAGTGCAGTTTAATTAGAGGCTACAGCATAGGATATACAGAATGCGTTTAGTGAGGATTTATTGGTTGTTAGTTATAAGACACAGAAAGAAGTTTATATAAAAATATATATATATATATATATAAGTACTGTGTATCGGTAATGGTTATTTTAAGGCTACGTAATGTAGAAAGAGTCATGCATATACTGCATAAATCTGATAATTAGATGGTTTAAAGAACAACCGATGAACGTAGCATCTTAGATATTGCTCACTTAGCGCAATGACAAGGAAGAATCACATAACGTAACAATGGGCTGATTTTTGAATTCCTTTGTAAAACAGCACTCTAAATGCGTGATAAAATCAAAATATTGGTATTCTCATAATAGAGCCAATGACTGATAGATGCCGGCTGTATGATCAAAGAGAAGAAAGATTGGCTATAGAGGGATTACAAAAAGCAGTTGAAACACAGATCCTCATTTAAGCCACTAGGATTAACTGTATTCAGTCGAAAAATCCATGCTGCCTCTTTGCATAGGAGTTTTTTGTCCGTGTCACCGCGACGCCCATGAGTCCTGATAATTTCAATCCCTTGAAATTTCAGTTGTTTTGTATCACCATTGTGGAATTTCCACATATGGTCTGCTAGGGGGGTCGACTCATGGCGTCTGATGTTCCCTAGGTGATCGAGAATTCTGCGACGAAATTGTCGAATTGTCTTGCCCACATAGTTCATGGGGCAAGAACATGTGGCAAGATAGACTATGTTTTGTGTTCGACAGTTAATGAAGTCTCTGCATGAGTAAACTGTATTAGTGGATGATGACTTAAAGGTGTTACCGCGCAGAATAAAAGGGCAAGCGAGGCAGCCCTGGCAAGGGAAGCTACCTTGGGGCCTACTGGAGCCAAGCCAAGTAATTTGCCTTTCATCGGGAGGGAGGTGACTTTTCACTAGATGGTCTTTTAAATTATGGCCACGGCGGAATGTTATAGATGGTCTTTCGGGAAGAAAATCATTAAGGTCTTTGTCACGTTTCAGGATATCCCAATAGTAGTTGAGGATATTCCTTATTATCGAGCAAGTGTCGTAAGTGCCAATAATTCTGGCTTTATTGTCCAAGGAACGGATCTTAGGTTGAAGGAGAGTAGTCCTTTCTTGAGATGATGCAAAGATAAATGCTTGGTCGATGACCTTTTTGGGATAATTGCGATTTTTAAAGCGATCATACAATTTTTTACTTTCCATTTCAAAACTCGAATTATCCGAACAATTGCGTCGGAGTCGCAGAAACTGACCTTTTGGTATGCCACGTTTTAATGGTGCAGGATGGAAACTGTCCCAGGTAAGTAGGCTGTTTGTCGCCGTGGACTTACGGAAAAGAGAGGATGTTATCTGTCCCGATGGATCTTTTTTAATTTGAAGATCCAGAAAGGACAGCGTAGTGGTATTAATTTCCGAAGTAATCCGAAGATTCAGATCATTATGGTTTAGATGATCAATGAATACCTCAAGGGACGACCGATCGCCATTCCAGAACAGGAGCACATCGTCAATATAACGTATCCACAATGAGATGTTATCTGACCCCATGATGTTATCACTGTTGAAGATCCGTTCCTCCCACCAGCCCAGGTACAGGTTGGCATACGATGGGGCACAAGGAGTCCCCATCGCGGTGCCCCTGAGCTGGTGGAAGTACTTGGCATAGTAAAGTGGAAGTAAACGCATTCTGTATATCCTATGCTGTAGCCTCTAATTAAACTGCACTATATACATCCCAGTCTCACTCATGTGTCTTCTGGGCAGTGCAGATCACATGACCGCTATTGCCATGGCAATCTACATTGCTTCTAATAAGCTATTCCTTTGAATGAAGCCGATCATGTGACACAACAGAACGTCAGGACGTGCCACATCACATGACTGACGTGATGACGTCACAGCGCTGCGCGCGCGTGCGCAATAGCGGATCACCGGTAGCGATCTTTCTAAAGTAAAATTTAAAGATCCATCTGTACATACGGGCGATCAGACTGAGGGAGGCTGCTGCAACATTTGTCCTCACTAATACACCCAGTTTGAGCCAAACAGCAGATTATAAACGGACTTCTTCTTCCTGTTTTCCCTTAGATCAGTGGAGTCGTCCTAACCCCTCCCACTATAACATCTGATTGGCTGATTCTCCACACCACCCCCCTTTAGGGGAGGGCTTCTTGGTATATCAGTAGCAGCACTCTGGGCTCACAGACATAATGCCTGAGCTCACCATCAGAGCTCCAGGCTCTACCACTTTTGTTATTTTATCTGAATGTGTGTGTGTTGGATGTAGGTCTCATATCTAGGCAGCAAAGACACCGCTCTGCTTATGCTACTATGCGCTGCCTAGAGACCTTGATAGAATGAAAGGGATCTGAAAAAAGCTCTATGTAGCCTGGAACTCTATCTCTTTTTTGATAGACTAGTCCCAGGCTACTATATATCTAAAGAGCTGCTTATATGAACAAGTTGCAGACCGCTATTATTTCGCTATTTAGCGACCTTGTTCAAAGATTATTGGATGATGAACTAAGTATGGGTCCTGAATAATCCCCTACTTTCTAGTTCTGATCCCATTTCAATTCTTTGAGGTTAGTTGATGTGCAGTATTCCTCTATAAATCAGTATATCTCCTGCACATCTCCTAACTAGCCTGCATGACCACACCAACAAAAATCTGACAGAGATTATATAACCCTCTATGTCCCAATACACGATTGTGGTACTTTCTCAAAATCTGGCAGAAAGTAATTAACCCTTCGTGTCCCAAAACACGATTGTGGTACTTTCTCAAAATCTGGCAGAAAGTATTCAACCCTTCGTGTCCCAAAACACGATTGTGGCACTTTCTCTTAACTCTTTGTGTCCCAAAACAAGATTGTGGCACTTTCTCAAAATTTGACAAAGTATTTAACCCTTCGTGTCTCAAAACACGATTGTGGTACTTTCTCTCTCTTTCTCTTGAGTTTTCAACTCAATGAACCTGTCATATCGTATGGCATAACTCATACAATTGCTCCTGATGAACTACCAACAATCCTAGTAGGGAAACGCGTTGAGCAGTAATTATTCCTGAGCAAGTAATCATATTTCTACGAGCAGTAATTATTCTTGAGCAGTAATCACCCTTTCACATAAAGAGAGGTCATCCATTCTTCTCTCTTGAGTTATATGAGTTGTATATTGAGCTATACTTATACTAAAGAGAGCTTACCGTTCTTTCCAAATGATATGGACTGATACTACTCTGAGCCAAATACTTGAGGCACTTTTATGGTTTCCTCAAATCATATTATTGGCTAAGTAACTATCAAATCCTGTGATCATCAACCTATCCGAATGTGACCACTTTGTTACAGACGGTCGCTACACTGATGCGTGACACTTTTCTTATAGTTTATAGGTACTGGGGCCCCACTTTAGTGACCATTGGATTGATTAATCGCAAGTGATGACTAAACCAGTGCGATCTCCATAGGTTTTTTGAGCAATTTTGCTCCAGTACCAAAGTGTTCCTAGACTTCTATCTGATACCCGTAATTCTACTCATTAAATTACGGACTATCTGATGCATCACTAGCGACTCTTCAGTCTCGTCTTTACCATAGCCTAGGTGGGGTGATTCTAATAACTCCATTTACCCACCTATCTGTAATATTCTCTGTCTTTATGTTTGTCTTGTTCTTAGCCCAAGTCATTATTTTATGTTAGTCTTGAATAAAAGTTATATTTTAGTCTGTCTGTCACTGTGAAGGGCAGTTTTAAACAAGCATCCTCCTTAATAAACACAACCAAACTAGTTTTCACAGACTGGAAGGATCATTGGCTAATTAATTATAGGTCTTAAATAGGGCTGACAGATGGCGTTTTCTGCTTTTAGGTCTCATTGTTCTCTCCTGCCCTTGTTACTATCATATGAAGGATGATGAAATGGAGTCCGTTCTATATATAATGTATGTCTCTTGGCAATTTTTCAAAATGATCATCTTGCATCATAGGACTTAGATTTACTCAGAGCAACTTGTATATGTCACATTACTTTCTTAGTTATGCTGACTTACAGTTGCACATTTACAATTCCGTCAGCATTACCATGCCAAAGGTGCATAGCTCCTGACAAAGGTATTGCAATCAGCTAGTCCAATGAAGACAGGAGACGTTTTTACGTCTACCAATCTGTTATTAGTGTGCAGCATCCTTTTCTAGCAAAGTTTGGTGAAGATCCACCCAATAGGCGCATAATTTGTAAATGATACTCCAATCTTAAGTAAAAAAGTTCTATCTCTAAGAGAAAATCATCCGGCAATCTACCAATAAGAATGCAAAACACAAATCCACCATTGGAGTAAGCAGAGAATTAGATGTCGCACAGCCGACTGTGTGGAAGGTTCTGCACAAACCTTTTGTTATCCCTATCAATTGCAATTGTTACCGTCCCTGAAACCGGACAACAACGACGTTCCTTCTATGAAAGTATGCAAACTCCAAGGGGAACTGATGGTTTCATGGAATCCTTAGTGTTGGTGATGAAGCCATCTTTCAGGAACCGTTAACGAACGTGATGTCAGAAACTGGGGAAAGGAAAACCCACATGTCTAAGTCAAAACATATGTGCGACTCCCCCAAGGTGGATGTGTTTTGTGCTATAACCTCTAGGATAGTGTACGGCCCCTTACTTTCCATGAAGAAATAATCATAGGGATTTTGAAGCTGGATGCTACAGATATGGCTTCTGCCGCAGCTAGAACAGGAAATCCCAGGAGTCATCTTCCAACAGGACTGGCACCCACACCTCAGCGCCCACCATTATCACAGTGAATAGGTGATACCAAGCAGACGGAATGGCTATGCAGGTTGTGACAATAGTGAACTTCTTCCTTGGCCTCCACATTCCCCGGACCTTCCGCCTTGTAATTGTTTTCTCTGGGGGAGAGTTAAAGATAGTCTACATGCTCCCCCTTACCACCCACCATGTATGATCTGTGAGTACACATCACAGAAGCCATTGCATCAGTCAATTGTGATACACTACATGCAAGATCTGTGATCCTCCTTCGGTCTCTGTAAGGCTTTATAAATGGTGTTTAACATTGATTATCTTGTGATAATGGCACCTAAAAGAGTGGGATATATTAATGAAGAGTCCGTTCTTTGATATTAGAAAAAATAGGCAATTGTAAGGACCTAATGGACTTTGACATGGGCCAAATCGGGATGACTACATGGCTGGTCCAAAACCCTCCCAGAATGGCAGCTCTTGTGGGGTATTCCGGTATGCTTTTCGTTAGTAGCTACTAACAGTGGTCCAAGGAGAATAGCTGGTGCACTAGCAGCAGGGTCTTGAGCACCCAAGGCTCACTGATGTGCATTCGAAGTGCCGGCCAGCCTGTCTGGTTCTAATCCCCAGGAGCATTACTGAAGGGAAATTTAATGCTGCCTATGAAATAAAGGTGTTGGAAGACACAGCACATTGCAGCTTGCTGCAGACTGGTCAGAGTGCCCATGATGGCTCCTGTCCATTGCCTAATATGCCTTCAGTGGCCTTGTGAACATCAGAACTGGAACATGCAGCAATGAAAGAATGTAGCCTGATCTGATAAATGATATTTTCTTTTGCATCATGTTGATGGCCAAGTTCATGTCCATCCTTTACCTGGTTAAAGAATGGCACCAGGATTCCCTCTATGAAAAAATCAAGCTGACACAGTGTGACGCTCTCTGCAATTTTCCAGTGGGAAACCTTGGGCTCTGGCATTCAGGTAGATGATGTTTTCGAACATAGTACCTCTCCTAACATTAGCATAGACCAATTACACTCTTACATGGCTACGGTATTTCTTTATGGCAGTCGCGGTTTTCAGCAGGATAATAATGCACACTGCCATACTGCAAAAAATGTTCAGGAATGTTTTGAGGGACATGACAAACTGTTCGGGGTGTTGATTTAGCCTCCAAATTCTTCAGCTCTCAATCTGATTAAGCATCTATGGGATGTGCTGGAAAAAGAAATCTAATCCGTGAACCTCACAACTTACAGGACTTAAGGGATCTGCTGCTAACGTCTTGGTGCCAGATACCATAGGCCAGCTCTAGTGGAGTCCAAGCCTCCATGAGTCAGAGCTAATAGAAGTCATACACCCTACCAATAATTCTATCCAAGTGTATCTCCAAAAAACGCAATAAGTGTGTTGCACTCTTTATCAAATCTATGAACTTAAAAAAAAAATGCCAGGAAATGTCCAGTAGATTATAAAAATGCATAATTTTTATTCTTCACTCCTAAATAAAGGAATAAAAACATAGTCCACGCTCCAGAAAGGATGAAAAACTGCAAGTCCTATACAAAGTAATGGCCGCCCATTACATGTAATAAAATGTACCATATCTATATAAATACAATGCAAAACTGCAAAGGACCACATGCATACAAAAAGACGTGAATCGATGATTAATATTCTTCAGAGCCACAATAGGAGAGACCTTGTGAATGGTGTCCACTGGGGGACTTCTATCACATATTGACAGTTTGGTTTCCAATCTATTGTGGTGGTATACCGAGACTGAATTATGAAGGTTGTCCACGTAGTTCTGAGCCCAACTGTATATAGCCATGTGTTACCGAGGGGGCTAGATGAATGGCTGTAATGTAACTTGGGTGGTCATCAGCGGCAAGCCTAGAAGAAGACTGCATCTAGCTCTCATCCGACACTCTTTGTTGAAGCGCTGGGTGGTTGCGTTGCACTCTACTTACTGGTGGTGCAATGATAAAAATCATCACTGACCTGGATAGGGCTCGAAAAATAACTGTGACTCTTTCATCTTCCTTCATAATGAGGATCACATCTTTTCCTTCAACAACTGCGAAATTTGGTAATCGGTTCACCTGCAAGCAGTCGGTCCTCAGTTGAGTGTAAATGCTGCCGCCTGGAAGTCTACAGTCACAGTGGACTAAAGTGTAAATGTTTTCTTTAACATGTAATAACATTGACTTTTAATTTAGCTGTCAAAAAGACTGGCTCCTAAACTTTTAGACTCGGGAGCCAAAGGTGTCCAAGTGATTTTTGGAGCCTCGAATAGGAAATAACCATCACATCTAGATGACACCTGACTAGCACATGATTGAATGCCTTTTTTTCCCATATCCCATTCCAAAACCATCGTGCATGTAGCAAACTTAGCAATATTAAAGGGATTAAATATTTCCAAAATAAACCCCGGAACCTTCTATCTATCAAATGCATACAACCTAACAAGTGCATTTGTCTTAAAGCGAACCTCTGGTCTTGGAGAAATAAAGGTGGTCGCACCATTTTCCTGACTACTTGAGGGAAACCCTACATTAGTATGCAACAGTAGTCTAAGACACTACATGCTGCTCTGATTGTGTCCAGCGCTGCTCATGTGGTCAGCACTAGCCAATCAAAGACATGTGTAGCGTCATAGACTAACGATATGGACATCATCATTGACATCCTGTAAACCTGCCTGGGGCTTCTACATTGGAAGCCCACCTGACAGGTTTATGGGACGTCACCAGGCCAGAAGAACCCAGTAATAATCGACATTAAAAAGTACTACATGCTGCAATACAGAAATATTGCAGTATATATTACAAGTTCAGCACCTATGGGGACTTCAAAAAACCGAGCTGTAGTTGGACATACCTCTGTATGCTCCTGCCCTCGTATTGGCTGGTTTCTCGGAGTTCTATGTGCATGCAATGTGAAAACAATTGTGGCACGTTCCATTGATGCCATATGTACTCCGCCTGGCACAGCATGGTGCAGCCGCACTTGGAATACATGTGCCACCATACAACCTACTGCGTAGAGATCTGCCACTATCTTGTCACAAACAAATAACAATGGTAGCAAAGGTTTAAAAAAAAAAAAAAAACCTTACCAGACATTCTTCCTTGGAGAATGTAATTTGGTATTGCCTGTTGAAAACAAAAACTGACCCCTATTTTTAATTTCACCCTCTGATTGAGATCAGCCTATAAAGTATTAGGATACTACAAAAGAAAATTTTAATCGCACTACAATCCCTTACATGAAAAATGCGTTTCGGTCACGTTTGTGTTAAATAAGCTGCGGTTTCTTTCCCCGGAGGCGTTGGTGTCTGCAGCAAGGGCAGCATGTTCTCAATTACTCTTCTGTGTTTTGTGCAGAGTTGGACGCAGGACTAGGACTCTGGTAAAATGGACACGTCCAATCGATGCGTTTTTACTTCTTGCAGTGGTATTTATGTTGAAGCAGATCTGTCAGGTTTCCTATACTACCCTATATGAGGGGACTTGTACCAGAGTTGAAGAGGACTGAGGTGCTCAGATATGCCAGTGGGTGCTTACCAGTGTCAGGGCTTCCTGCGTCGATGAGGACTTCTCTATCTTCCCGATTTACTCACACTGATGGTAGCGCTCATTGGTTGGTGAGTACTTTCATCAGTCTGAGGAGTGAGGCTCTCATTGGTCAATGGGTTGACCAGGCCTGGAAAGTCTTTTGGTCCTTTCTCCATGCAGTAATTGGACAATTTATCCCGCATGCAGAAAGAGATCTCAGTCACTATGTATGGGGCGGATGCAGGACCTACAGGCTCCGTTTCTGACTTCTGGCAGCATTTTAACAACTTTTAACATGAATATACTGAATCGGAACATAAGAGGGTGATCGCTCGTGGCTATGTAGTTCTAAACTTCCCCATCAGAAGGAAGCGCATGATAGAGAAGACTTGGCAGAGCTACTTCAAAAATGACTTGATCGCCCTGACATCTCTTCAGCCAATATGCTTTTTCATCCTGACAACTTTTATGTAATTTCTGAGCTCTCGCTCATGACCTGAGGCTTGTGGGTTCAATCCCCTCAGGTTCAGGTAGCCAGCTCAAGGTTGACTCAGTCTTCTGTCCTGTGGTGGGTAAAAGGAGTACCCAGGGGCTAGGGGGCAATAAATAAATTACCTGAGAGCGCTGTGGAATAAGTTGGCGCAATACAAATAACAAGTCCCTTACCTCTGATTCAACTTTGAGAATACTAGCTGGTTGGCAAGAAGTGGGGATTGATAACGGAAATAAATTGTTTTCCTACATAAAAGCCGTTCATAAAACAGTGTGATAAAACTTTGTCATCTCCCATCATGATTGACTCATCAGCATGTTGCTGCCGTCACAGATCCTTCGGAGGCAGTCTAAACTCTGTTGCAGATTTTGCCTCGTTATGCAGCATACATTCTCCATCAAATATCCCTCTGATTGGTTTGTCACAAGGTGGACGCAAGATAACTGGGTTATGGTTGAGAAAAGTTTAAGACCACTTGGTGGAGATTTTATCTAAGCCTCTTTATCTTTTAACCCTTTCCAATCCAATTTGTATCCTGGTTTTCCTAGGGGGCTTACTCTTTTTCTGCCATTATGCAGCGGCGCTATCTGCTGGCTAAAGCCAGTACTGCATGAGGTGACACGTTGAATAGGCTCTAACAGGAGAGAGGCTGACAATATACAGTAAGAGAACCCCGACAGACGTCTTCCAACATCGGAGCTGTACAGCCTTAAATCATAATGTCTTCAGACGTCAGACAGTGGATTGGAAAGGGTTAAAGGGAATGTGCTATCAGAAAGTGACCTGTTGTGTAAATCAAGTTTTTTTCATGTTAAACATATTGTTTAAGTAATGTATTTCATTTTCTGTTACAATTTTGTATTTAATGAAAAAAAAATGTGCATTTTTCGCACTGACCACTAAGCCTAATAATTCTGACACCTCCTGTTCTGTGATGAGAACATCTCATTATCCCCAGAGGCAGGACTACAATGACGGGTACACACTTATATATGGTTAGCACAGGATCACCCATTAAGAGGTGATAGTCACATCTCACCTTCTTCCCCTCCCTGCGCACTGCCTAGAGCTTTGTGCAGGAAGTGGGGGGGGGGGGAGGGGACAGATTCTGTGAATGGCCCATGACTTCTGCTATAATGCTATTAAATGCAGCTCAGCAAGATGGCCGCCCCCACAGTCATGTACAGACAATCAAAAAAAAAAAATTTGCAATCAGGAAAAAAAACCTGATCCGAATAATGGAATGTGCGTCACTAGTTTAATTAGTAAAAACAAGAAGTGATGTATTCCCTGTAAGTTTGTATATTATTAACTAGTAAACTTTAAAGGTTACTGGCACTGGGGTTATGTTGAGCATTTAATATTCACAATCTGATTGCTTACAATTATATCAGACAGGTAAAATGCCATAATTCTGCTAAAGATTTTTTTTTTTCCTTTCACAAGTGGCGAGATGACTTTCTGAATGGCTGGATAACCGTACCCATAACACATGAAACACAAGAGGAGTGCCTCGGTATGGCTGTCCTTGACATGATGCGTATTGCCAGTGAAAAAGAGGAAAGTCCCATTGCCATATACAATGCTCACAGGTATTTACTATGCCAGAAGACACATTCCTTGTCATCTTTCCATAATTGTCCCATAATTCAAAACTTTGAAAAGTGGTGTCATTAAAAGAACAAAAGCTCCCATTTAGTTATTGAAAGGAACACGAAGCATAGAAAATACTTGTTTCTCCAATCTCCTTGTTTACTAAGTGTTTTGTCTCCTACTGTAATCTGAATTTTTCCATAAAGGCCCATTTACATGCATTGATTATTGCTAAAAAACCATCGTTTGACCAATAATCATTGTGTGTGAATGCTCCTATCTTTCACTCTTCGGATGAACAAGGATTCTTAGATGAGCATAAAATCTATCGTTCAGCCGGAGAGAAGATAACACAGACCGCATGCTGTGTTTGCTGTCCATGATTCTGTATTCTCCACCGGAGCGCTGATTACATTGTATTCTCCACCGGAGCGCTGATTACATTGTATTCAGCAGAAAGCCCATGGCAGAACAAAGGAGCTGAATGCAGAGAACAGACCACCTGCTGTTCTCTGCTTACAGGTCCCAGAGGCTCATTTTACATGTAAATAAAGGTGATAAGCTGCTAATAGACATTAGCAGGTTTTGAGAAATTGTTTTGCATAAACTATCTTTTGAAGGAATTGTAGCATGGTAGATTTGAAAGGGACTTCCAGGGTCATCGGGTCCAACCCTCTGCTTAGTGCAGGATTCACCAAATCATCCTAAAGAGATATTTGACCAGCCTTTGTTTGAACACTTCCATTGAAGGAGAACTTACCACCTCCTGTGGTAACCTGTTCCACTCATTGATCATCCTCACTGTCAGAAAGTTTTTTTCTAATATCTAATCTGTGTCTCCTCCCTTTCAGTTTCATCCCATTGTTCCTAGTCTTTCCTTGTACAAATGAGAATAGGGCTGATCCCTCTGCACTGTGACAGCCCTTCAGATATTTGTAGACCGCTATTAAGTCTCCTCACAGCCTTCTTTTTTGCAAGCTAAACATTCCCAGATCCTTTAACCCCTTGAGTGGCGGGTTTCCTACCACCCTGTCGTGCCCACCAGGGCAGGTTTTTTAAAATGGTCTAATCATTGAATTTCAACTAATTTTGCAGTTGCGTCTCAAGAGCCATAACTTTTTCATTTTTCCATTGACATGGCGATGTAAGGGCTTGTTTTTTGCGGGACAAGTTGTGATTTTTTAAACGGGGGAAGAAAAAAAAAATGGGGAAAAAAGAAAAAAGGGGCCATGTCATTAAGGGGTTAAATAATGTATTAACTTCCTTCTCTGGGTCATTACAACGCATGGATACCACATGTGTGATTGTATTTTTGATTTTTTTACAAAGTAAAGGGAGACAAGTGTTTTTATTATTTTTTTTAATAATTTTTTTAACTTTTTTTTTTTTTAATTTTTGTTTTTGTCCCTTTAGGGGACTTCCACAGGGACCCATCAGGACCCCTGATCACATTCAGGGGGTCCGATGGTGACAGCCCTTTACATGCTGCAGTGACAGCCCTTTACATGCTGCAGTCACATAGACTGCAGCATGTAAAGGGTTAACACAGCAGAGATCGGAGGTTTTCTCTGATCTCTGCTGTAAGAGCTAGTACCTAGCTGTCCTCTGACAGCTAACAACCAGCTCTCCCTGCCACTGAGACCATCGGCTTGCTTCTGACAAGTCGATGGTCTCTATGGCAACCTGTAAACAAACCAGGAGATTGCCGACATGTCGGCAATATCTTCTGCTGGTTTTTCAAAGCCCTTGCTTTGTTCTCTGTGGGTCTGTGCAGGCAGAGCACACTGTCACAGCTTGTGGCATTGTGCTCTGCAGCTCCCATAGTGATACATAGCCCGGAAATCTTCCGGGGTATATCACTATGGGCAGTGGAGCTCGTCCCGGAAATTTCCCGGGCGTGCCACTCAAGGGGTTAACCGTTCCTCATAGGACATGATTTGCAGACCGCTCCCGATCCTGGTAGTTCTTCTCTGAACTTGCTCCAGTTTCTGTCTTTTTAAAAGTGGGGTGCCCAGAAATGGACACCGTATTCCCGATGAGGTCTGACTAAGAAAGAGTGGAAAGGGATAAAGACCTTGGCTGCTGCATCACATTGTTGACTCCTGTTCAGTCTATGACTTATTAGTTTTACCAAAGTCTCTTTCACATGTGCTGCTGCTTAGCCCAATTCCTCGCGTTCTGTATGTGCTTTTTCCATTTAATCAATGGTTATCTTTGCATGTAAATGGGCCTTAAATTTCACAGGAGATTATTGATTTCCCATCCCTTTTTCTATAGTGTGGGGTAAAGCTGTGAAATAAGTGGCTGTAGTTGTAATATTTTAAATGAGTTTAAAATAGTTTAATTAATGATTTAGAAAGAATAAAAGGTATTATAATTTTTTTTAAAATGAGCCATCACACGACTATGTTAACAGAAAAATAAAAGTTATGGCTTTTAGAAGATGGCAGCAGAAAATTATTTCTTTTTTTTTCAAAGATGTTTTTTAAAAGTAGTACGGAATCCATTATATTCAATGGGGTTTGTTCGGCACGGTTTCTTATGGATTGGTTCTGGTTAGGGATTCTGTTTTTCTGCTCCAGATACAGAACAGGAAAACAGACGCCATAAATGGCAATGTGAACAAGCCCTAAGAGGGATATTCGTGTTTGGTCAAATGCTTATTTCAGCTTCCAATTTTAATGGGTGGGATGGGATTTTGAAGACCTTTTATGTGCAAGTTATCTCCGATTCTGTTCAGTAAACTTCAGTCAATCACTGCTTTCTCTTATTTCTGTGCAGCTATAAAACCTTTTTACCGAAGTGCATTCGTGCCAAAATCCAAGACTACCATATTCTGACTCGCAAGAGAATCCGATACAGATTCCGAAGTTTCATTCAGCAGTTTAGCCAATGTAAAGCTACTGCCAGGGATTTAAAGCTGAAATATCTCATAAACCTGGAAAACCTGCAGTCTGCCTTTTACTCTGAACAGTTTGAAATTAAGGAAGCTTGCCGAGATCCCTCAGGAGGAGAGATTTTCGCAACTCTTGTGGTTACTGCCAATGAAGGAATTCGCTATTCGAGAGGCAGATCTAAGGAAAAAGATAAATCGGAGCAGGTAAAGACTGATCATTTTTAGGCACATGAGTCTGGGACCAAAGAAATGTTAAGCCTTTCTCGACCCGGTTGTTTTAAGCCTTCATGCCCATAGCATCAAGGGAAAAGTATGAAAATAAGGAAGTGGTTATAGAGCTGTGCAGCCAGCTGCATCGGCTTTACAGCCTGACAGGTCCTCTTTAAGGTAGTTTGCTCACTGAATACTATTTACCCCAAAAATGTAATTTTGTAATTCTCCTGTATATAGTTACAGTTGTATGAGAAAGTAAGTGAACACTTAAAATTTTTGGGATTTCTGCATTGATTAGTATTTAAATGTGATCTGATTGTTATGTATATACAATTATAGACAAACCTAATCTAACAAAGCTAATAGCACACAATTATGCATTTTATGGGGTATTTTGTATGAACATCCAGACTGCACACTCTCCAATTTCATGTTAGTTGAAACACCTTTTGCTACTTAGCTTTTGGACAACTTATTAACTTACCTTTTTTCCCTGTGCTGTGGATGTTCACTCAACATGCTCAATAAAAGACTTGAATAGTACGACTGTTTTGGGGTTTGTTAGGATGGTTTCACATCTTCGCTTTCCTGCTCTGTTTGGGAAGCAGGAAAGGGGAATCCTCATTGCTAAACGTCTCTGGAGGGAGCCGAACAGCGCTGGGTGGACCCCATTGACTATAATGGTGTCTGCCCATTCTCCACCCAGCTGCCCAGCTTTTGGGTGGGGATTGGGGGGGGGGGGGTGTATGAGTCCACACAACCTGACCCGTACATCATTTCCCTATAACATGGTACAATAGAAATGGTAGTAAGAAAGAGGGTACCTGCTACTGGGTTGGCATAGTTCTCCCTATCTATATCCAGGCCTAAGAAAGGCCTAAAGTGCCTCTCGTTTTATTATGTTCCTGTTTTTTTTTCTTTTTGAAAGTGAATACAAATGTATTGTTCTGACAGGACCTTCAGACCTACTGTGATTTTCCAGACATCGTTGATGTGAGCATTAAACAAGCCAGCAAGGATGATTCCAGTGAAAGTCGAATAGTGACTATTCACAAACAGGACAGCAAATCTCTGGTAAGTTGCTCCTTTTTCTTGAAAGCTATTAGAGTTAAAGAGAAGGTGGCTTCAGAAAGTTATCTATTATGTAAATCACAATTTTGTGTTTAAGCATATTTTTTAAAAATTTGTGTTTTGTTTTTTTTTTTTTTTTTTTGTGTGTGTGTGTCTAACTTGGCCACAATCTGTATTTTAAGAAAAATCCAGCATTTTCCACACTGAACACAAACTATCCTGTCACTTCCTGATCTGTAGAGAAAGCTTTGCAGCCGTCATCTCACTAACATCACAGGTAGGATTACACAGAGCGGTAACGCCTATATGTAGATAACACAGGATCCACCATTCACAATAGGTGATCAACTGGATCTATCTACTCCCTGCAAAATTACCCCTGCACACGTCACACAACATTTCTAGAACAGTCTCCCATACAAGTTACTGTGTGAATGGCCCATGAAGCTGCTGTAAAGTGGCTCTCTAAATTCTCTCAATGTAGTTAAATGTAGCTCAGGAAACATGGCCGCCCCCAAAGTCATATACAGACAGCAGAATAAAAAAAAAATCTGCAATCCAGAAAATAAAAAAAATTAGAAAAATGTTTCACGGTCTGATTTTAATTAATACAAAAAATGGTGATCTAGTCCCTTTTAAGATACTTGGCTATTTTTTGCTTGAGAAGAAATCCTGTATTGTGGGAACATGGTCTGTACCGCCTGCTTCTAATGCAATCCAGGACTCGATGTAACGCCGTGTTGGAATAATGAATGCACTTCCCACGCTGCGTGAATCTCTCCACGTACACATTCAGATTCCTGCCCTTTTTTATTACGCTGTACATGTAAATGAAGATCTGAACATCTAGGATTCTGTACCTTGTGTTGTAACAGTGCCTGGGGGAGATGAGAAACTAATATTACTTGTTTAAACCATATAATGGGTGCCAACCCATGAATCAGGGCATCATCTAGTACTGGAAACTTCACCGGTTAGGAACTGTGCACAAAACTAAAACTAAATCATTGATCTGCAAATCTCTCTGCGCAGTGTAATCTTTTAGCATTGGCAATGTAATAAATAGTATTTTTACCCCCATCTCTAATCTCCCAAGGAAACAAGACATCTTTTCGGTAGCTGTGGAAAGTTAATACTTATGTAAACCCTGGAATGAGGCCTACTCATGTGCTGGTTTCTCTGTTTATGGATATCTTCACCGCCCTGCTACCACAATGTTGTTATGCATGCCAACTCTTCAGAAAGGAGCGAAGACAGACCACTTTTTCTTATCCTCCTCGTCACACTAGATTCCATTCTCCTTTCTCCCTGCTGCAGCTCCGAATGCTCCTTTCACTTCATGCCGTTTGCTGTGTAACTTCTGATAGGAGATGCAGCTGCAGGGTTACTGTATTTTTCACTCTATAAGGCTGGGTTCACACGGGGCGGATTTGCCACGGAAATTCCGTCCGGAATTTTGCCGCGGCAAAGCCACCTGCGGCCGCTAATCCCGGAGTTAGCCAGCCATGTGTCCACACAGGACGGCAAATCCGCCGCAGCAAAGCCGGCAGAAGCCGGCACTGTAGCGCGGATTAGCTGGCCGCAGTATGCTCATTCTTTTTCTTCCTCCGCTGCGGCCACGCTCTCCTCTATGGGAGCGGCGTCCTCAGCGGAAGAGCAAGCGGCCGGGCCACTTCAAAAGCCGCGCCTAAGTGCCGCGGGTTTTAAAGCAGCGCTTCCACCGGCGGAAATCTCACATTTTTTTCGCTGCGGCCAAACCGCTAGATTTACGCCGGGATTCCGCTGTGTGGGAACCCAGGCTAAGGTTCTTCTTTTGCCTTCCTCTGGATCAACAAGGAGGTTGAAACAGGCTGAACTAGATGGACATTGTCTTCATTCAGCCTAACATACTATGTTAAACTCACTGATTTTTGGGATGCTTTCTGTCGTATCCCTTCCAGGTTTTTCCTCCGTCTGTGTGCTATTCCCTTGGCCACTGCTAAGAAATCAGTTTATCTACACCCGGTCAGTGTGACCCGCGTGTATTTAAGTGTTATGATAACTAACAACCCTTCTTCCATACGCCTCTGGTTTCAGAAAATCCAAGAGGTGCAACCAGTGGAGAATCTGATTGCCTCTCTTCGGGGGCATCACATTTTTACAATCTTTCCACTATTATTTTTGTTTTGAGGACTCGTAAGACTACCTGTCCCTTATGTCACGGGGGTCCCCCCCCCACCACCACCACCACACCCACGTGCCATTATTGTTAGCCTACAATGAAGTCTCAGACACACAACATCTCTGTATCTCACCCTTTCTCTCGTTTCATGTACGTTCTAGTTCTTCCCCCCTTTCTCTAGTACTCGCCTTTTCAGCAGTTACTTAGGACAGTGCTTTGATATATTACCTAGTAATGTAGTTCATGTCATCTGTCTTGTGATATCTATATCCTGCCTGTGCCCTATCTTTATCCATAAGGACTAACCTGCGTTCAAAACTGCCCATTGTTTGGTCAAATCATAGTTTTTTTCCCCTCTTTTATATGTTTTCTGTATTCTTACTGTTTAAAATTGTAAACTATTTTGCAAAAAATTGTAAAAACCCCAAACCTCTGTATGAATCCCCATACGATACTAAAACAGAATGACCCCTTCTACACGCTGTGTCTTTCGGTTGCTAAACATAAACTGTAAACAAAACTTTTCTGTTGTTGATGTATTGTAAAGAGAAGCCTTAGAGAAGTGCATTGTGGGAAAATACAAATTGTGTACATGCCAGTGTTCCTCTAGGTCTGTGTTTTGTAACTGATTATCATGCGGTGTACTGGGTTACTGAACGTTGCACAAATCTTACCGCCGTCAGGTTTCCTGTGTCAGCAGGCTATCTTGCGTTCCGACACAAAAAAAAGTAGAAAATAAACCAACTTTTTTTCCTTCCTGAAATGGGTTGACTTTTTGACAATTTTTTTTTTTTGTTTTGTTTTCCTTCCTCTTGAAATGTACATTAGTTTTTGTTTTGGAGCTTTTATGAGTGAAGATAAAGTATGGCCGCCTTAAAGTGTAGTTAGCGCTAATATCAGAGTGGGGGAGGTTGGAAAAACAAATTGCACTAGAATTCTGGTTCGTCTGGTGGTAAAATACTGGTGGCATTGTTGTGTGCTAAAAGTATTCTATGCTTTAGGCTAATTTCACAGAGGCGAGTGCGATATTGGGCCATGAAACTCTGCCCAATATCGCGCTCTCCAGCGTGTGATGTCCCCGAGGAGGCGAGGTGTTTTTGTTTTAAAAATGCCTCACATCACTTCTGGGTAGTCGCAAGAAGCTGGAGTGTTTGCCTTTTTCAATGGGAAGCCTCACATTGCACGCAGTATGATGTTTGTCGGGCCCCAAGCGAGCGGCGTGGCTCTGTCGGGCCCCAAGCGAGCGGCGTGGCTCTGTCGGGCCCCAAGCGAGCGGCGTGGCTCTGTCGGGCCCCAAGCGAGCGGCGTGGCTCTGTCGGGCCCCAAGCGGGCGGCGTGGCTCTGTCGGGCCCCAAGCGGGCGGCGTGGCTCTGTCGGGCCCCAAGCGGGCGGCGTGGCTCTGTCGGGCCCCAAGCGGGCGGCGTGGCTCTGTCGGGCCCCAAGCGCGCAACTTCTGAAGGTTAATTCGTAGAGACCCCAGTCATACAATTAATCATTCTGCAGTGACAGCCTCCTCTAACACCCCCCTCACCCCAAAAAACTATACCAGGTGCCATTGTGGCAGCCCTATAATATGTGAGTTTGGTTTTATTTATATATTATTTCTATACTTTACTTTTTCCAGGAGGTTGAATTCACATCACTGAGGGAAGCTCTGTCCTTTGTATCGCTTATCGATGGGTATTACAGACTGACGGCAGATGCACACCATTACCTTTGCAAGGAAGTAGTGCCTCCCCGAGTTCTGGAAAGCATTCAGAGTTATTGCCACGGGCCGGTCTCGTAAGTATATCTTTATGGTACGGACCGTTGCATGCGGGCTATGATCAACTAACGTTTTTATTTCTTTAATACATCTAAAATAAAAAGTGAAGTGAGTTTTCAAATACTCTTTATTAAAGGGATTGTCCCACGCCGAAAAGGTTTTTTTTTTTTTCAATAGCCCCCCCGTTCGGCGCGAGACAAACCCGATGCATGTGTTGAAAAAAAACAACGGATAGTACTTACCCGAATCCCCGCGCTCCGGTGACTTCTTACTTACCTTGCGAAGATGGCCGCCGGGATCTTCACCCTCGGTGGACCGCAGGTCTTCTGTGCGGTCCATTGCCGATTCCAGCCTCCTGATTGGCTGGAATTGGCACACGTGACGGGGCGGAGCTACGAGGAGCAGCTCTCCAGCACGAGCAGCCCCATTCAACACGGAGAAGACCGGACTGCGCAAGCGCGTCTAATCGGGCGATTAGACGCTGAAAATTAGACGGCACCATAGAGACGAGAACGCTAGCAATGGAACAGGTAAGTGAATAACTTCTGTATGGCTCATAATTAATGCACAATGTACATTACAAAGTGCATTAATATGGCCATACAGAAGTGTATAACCCCACTTTGTTTCGCGGGACAACCCCTTTAACTATTTCACCGCTCCTTGTAGATCCCTGTCTCATGCTAACCTCTTACAGACAGCATAGTGTAATCTCCTCCATCTGTCCCACCAAATGTGTGTTAGGAAAAAGGAAGGCGCAGACCGGAGGGGATAGGATTACAGGAACTGCTTGACTTCTTGTTCTTATAGGTTTGCTACATGGAGAATGACACAGACGCATTATTTATTTCTATAACTTTTTCTCTATTGTCTATTAGCAACATCGTGTAAAAACTCCTCACGTACGCAATTTTATGGCACATGTACAGCGTTTTCGTTTGCACTCATAGGGCTCTCTTGCACATAATACGTGGTAAAATAGAACATGCTGTATTCGTTTTATTTTTTACTCACCTATTATACACAATAAATATACACACGTGTGAATGGATCAGTGAACATCAGTGTACTTTCACTGACTCCATTCACCACATATTATGTGCACATAACACAATTAAATTATGCTCGGCCTGGCCTGCAGGAGTGTAGTTTAATTGCGTATTAATGAGTGGTGAATGGAGTCAATGAAAATACGTTGATTTTCATTGATCCGTTCACACTTGCGTATATTTGTGTAGAATACGCGAGGAAAAAAAAGAATGCAGAATGTTCTATTTCACAGTTTATTACGCACAATAGAGCCCTCATGTTCTCTTAGTGAGTACGAAAAAGCTGTACATGTGCAAGTAAATTACGTATGTGCAGCGTTTTTATTCAATGTTGCTGAGACAATAGAAGGAACGTTTATTAAAAAATAAAAAAAGAAGACACCAGGAAGCCAGTGCATGGCAGCATGTGGGAGGTACTCTGTAATGCACAGGCATAAAAAGTAACAAACGCAACTCCACACGCTGGTAAAATGCTGTGATTTTTACATATTTTGCCGTGTATTCGTGCGAGCCGCGCTTAATTTGTTTAAAGTGTATTTGCACATTCTAAAAACCTTTTGACATGTTATAGGGGCACGGCAAAGGTTTTCTTCGCTGGGTGCTGTAATCGCAGTGGGCCGATGGGTTGCCATGGCAACATAACACTACATAATGACTGTATCTGCTTGATATTGCCTATAATCGCTATTGTGAGCGGTAAAGCATAGCTGTTATGGTTTAAGTACCCCACAGGGATATGAAAAGTGTAACATAAATAAATAAAAAATTTTAAAAGAAATTACAAAAAAAATAAACCCTTTTTTGTGTATTTTCTCTGATTTTGTATTAAAAAACAAAACAAACCTAAAACGTGTATTTTGGTATCATCCTGTTTATGACGACATGTACAATAAATTGAACACCCTGTTTATCCTGCAAAAAAAAGCAAAATGCTTATTTTTTTTTTGTTTTGTATCCCCAAAAATGCAATTAAAGTGATAAAAAAAGCCGTCTGTATCCCGTATGTCTGGCGGTTGTAAATCCAGTCTGGGCATGTAATAGTATGTTTGTTTGTTTGTTTATTTTTTCTAATTTTGCAGCGGACTCCTTTATTTCTTCGCTATCATGTGTGCCAGTAATGCCAGTTGATTTGGTCCTTGCAGCTCGTGCCACCGCAGGGACCTTTCACACAGCAGAGAATATTCTGCAGCAGCCAAATTTAAAATAGCTGAATTCTGCTGGCAATTCCGCATAGAGATTGGCATTTAGCAGTACAGATTTTGGTGTGGAATTCTGGGACGGCTTATCCCGCAACGGTCTTGCAGAATATTGCATCCCTCATAGAACATTTTATAGCGGAGTCAAAAAGGATATCTTGTAATTATCCTGCTACAACTATGTTGATGTGTAACTGTAGGTTACCATGGTAAGGAAATGGGTGGACAAGGTGTTCTCACTCCAAACCTTATGTTATAGCCAAAATGTTAGATCCCTACAGGAGAAGTCTGTAATTGTTACAATTAAGCTATATGTATTCTACGGCAGCGTCCTCACAACATCTGCAATCTGAGAGTGATTCCAAGAAATGGCCGCATGTTTTTGTGATTTTGCTACGTTCTATATTTTATCTCCCGTGATTATTTGCTGATGGTTCTAGGCTTGCAATTTATTGCAGCATCAGCCTGGGAGGCTCAGTATTAATGCCTATTCAATAGGCATTTATTGAACTGATTCCAATAAATGGGATGTTTGGCCTCCGTTAATATTAGGGTGGTGAGGGACAAATGATCTGGAGGGGCCCACCTTGAATATGCCTCTAGTCAGTCTGGGATCCTGTGATCGCCTCTACTTTTGGGAGTAAGAGGTTTTACCCATTGTGATTCTATCGGCAATTCTAGCAGCAGTGACACGCACGCGCGCGCGCCACACAGAGACACACCCCGATAGCGCCCCCCCACACCCCATAGCAGCCCCGCCAGGGAAGTACCTGCTTGACTCCCGTACGTTTTATTTTTTTCTGGGTTATTTTAATGGCAATGATTACCTGATGTACAAAATTCCATCACTTAGAGGAACTAAACTTTTTAAAAACCTTTGACATTTCAGGGAGCTATAAGTTTTGATCCGTGAGGGTCCCACTGCTGAAAGCTCTGGAACAATGGGGCCTCAGCGCTCACAGGAACAGTGTTTCCCCTCAGTTATCTTGTTGGTTCTCAACTCCTCCTGACAGCACTATACACCATTGTGTGGGTGGTCTTCACTGCTTTTCAGCTTCTCCCAGCAGCTGAAGACATGGGTGAGCTCTGCACCCCCTCATTTTATCGATCAATGAGGGTTTCAGTAGCAGGACCCTCGCTGATCTTTCTGACATAATTTTTAAAGTTCTCTGAAAAGTGTAGATACTCTTTAAAACTTTTGTCCCTCATAAAAGACTAAGACCCAATAGTAAAATACATTCTATTACTAATAATGCTGCGAAAAATGTTAAATTCAGCCAATAAAACTCCCGTCTAGCCTTTGCTTAGTAAAATAATAGACGGATCACTGTTTTAATCTAAAATGCCGACTTCAAATTTAAACAGTTTGTTTTAATATTCTCTCATTCTTGATGGTAATCCTTGTGTTTTTTTACCTCCAATACATAGGATGGAATTTGCCATTGATAAGCTGAAAAGAACGGGAAGTCAAAAAGGCGCTTTCATTCTTCGTTGCGGCCCTAAAGAATTCAACAAGTACTTCCTTACATTTGCAGTAGAGGTAATTGGATGCAGAAGACGTACATAATAACATTACACCTTTGTTTTGATGATAGACATGCATGGGTTATTACAGTGTACTAATTGATAATTATTATTGATGTCCTCTGTGGATACTTCGGAGATCAGCAGTAAGTAGTTCACCAGTCGACAGCGCAGATCAGATCAGAATCCGCTCTTTACTTTGTTCCTAATTTACTCTATACTGTATGCATCGGGGGAAATAAATGGTTTTATATTTGATAAATTGTGATTGACGGGGCTCCGTGCGCGTATCTAATCTACCGTACGCTATGTAGAACAAGAGAGAAAATGATTTTGTTCTATTTTTACTAGTTTATAAGCCAAGCATGTTAAATGTCTCAAGTCTTTTTTTTTTTTTTTGTATATTAGTATGTCTAAAGTGTGTTTTACATTTATGCATAACCCAGAAGGACAATTGCAACGACAACTCAAAAGAAAACTGACATATTTTGTATTGATGTCTGAAAACTTGTGTGAAATGGAAACAAAGGGGAAGACTTACAAATATTGTCCAAGGCTACGTTCACACCCGCATTCAGTTTTTCTTTCATCTGCTCCATCGCAATAGTATAAAAAGGGGGAAAAACTGTATTCCATAAAATAACCATTGATTTCAATGAATTTTTTTCCCTACCCAGTTTACCTGCATTTTGCTTGGTTCCTGTCTTTTTCATTGAAACAGAGCGGACCTGCAGGACTTTTCTTTCCATCCAAAATAAACGAATGTTACATTCTTTTTGGTTTCAATATTCTTTTTTAAACATTGCTGTCAATCGGGTAAAGATGCAGCAGAAACTATTGCAATTGTGTCTGCCAAGGCTTCCATTTAACAGTTCTGTTTAATACAAGTGCTGATGTACAGATTTTAATTTAAAAAAAAAAGCTGCATTTCAAACAAACAGAAAACTGGATCCATCAAGATCTGATTGTAAACTGTCTGAACACTGAAGTTATCCATATTTTTTATGGATTCGTTTGCATTAGTTGGGCATCAGCTTTTTTATTTTGAAAAGACGAAGAAAAAAAGACTTCTCCGTTAATAACAAAAGAAAGCTGTTGTGAACATAGCCTAATAGTCTTAAAATGCACCGGTTTTATCACAGTGACTCATGTTGGATGAGTACACATTTAAGCCACCTTCCCTTTTCTGCTAAGCCACGCCCCTTCCCAAGAAGCCACACTTCTTTATGAATACGGTAGGGGGAAAAAGTATGTGAAAATATCTAAAACACATCATAATTGTGGTGCAATGTGTGTTAGACGGTCTTCTGGTGCAGTTTCTGCATATTTTCAATAGTAAATCTGCCCCACAATTCATATAATTTTACTACTAAATTAAAAATATGTAATTATCATATTATACATTTTTTACTATGTACGTGTGTCTGTCTTCTCTCCAAGCAGCGTTCTGGTGTGCCCGAGTATAAACACTGCTTGATAACAAAGACCGGGAATGGAGAATATAACCTCAAAGGGGCCAAGAAAAACTTTGGCACGCTAAAAGATTTGTTAAACTGCTATCAAAAAGAAACCGTTCGATCAGACGGCATCATATTCCAGTTTACACGATGTTGTCCACCCAAGCCTAAAGGTCAGAAGTGTTTTTGTTTTTTTGTTTGTTTTTTTTTAACCTCCATTAAACTTTAAATGGAATATTCGGCAAGACTATTAGAACTGTTCTTAGCACTGTATGGTTACGCCTGTAGATAAATGGATGATCAGTCTAGTTAATACAAGATACTTATAAATTAATGTATGTATTCATGGACTAAGAATTCATTATTTGACAGCTTAATTATATTTTGTTTCAAAGATAAACACTGAATGCCCGAGGCCTATTAAACAACATATCACACTGTAGACCTTGAGATAATTAATGTGATTAAAAGGGTTTTAATTAATGCTGCACATAATTATTTTGTTAGGTGAAAGAGTTCAGTTTTTTAGGTACTTTGACATTTCTCTTTGCAGGATCCGTAGTAGCAGAGATAGTTTGTAGGCGGTTGCTAAGAAGCACCTGACACTTAAACGTGCGGAAATCTCATTGAAATCCGGGATATGTTTATCTGTAATGATATGTTTTTGCACAACATATTTTACCTTGTATATTTTTCCTGTATTTTGTGTTCTTTTATAGAGAAATCAAACCTGATCATCTTCAGAAGCAACATGGTCTCAGAAATGCATGCGTCGCCCTCCTTACATCGACACAATAACGTCAACCAAATGGTCTTTCACAAAATTAGGAGTGAAGACTTGACTTACGTACGTAATCCTACAGATATACAGAGGGAATGGGATCCTGTACATTGTTACATCAGTTTTATGTCAGTAAGGCTTATCGATTTCTTACAGTAACAGCACCGCACTTGTCCACAGATTGTGTGTTTTTTATTGTAGCTCAATCCGATTCACGGTAATGGAGCTGAGCGGTAGTTTGGTGCACCATGCATGGACAGGTGTGATAAGTTTTCTGGAAGAAAACGGACATTTTGATGTCTGTGTCCTAAAAACAGAAGCTTAAAGCTATAATGATCTGTTATGAAATTAGGGCAGAATGATCAACCTTAAAGTAAAAAAAAATGGACAGACTTGCCCTTAAAGTGGTTTCCGGAATTGTTTTTTTTATGTGACCCTACTTCCTGTGTGTATAAATAACAAACCCTAAGGCTGGGTTCACACAGGGCGGATTTGCAGCGGAATTTCGCAGCGGCAAATCCACCGGTGGCCGCTAATCCCAGGGTTAGCCATTTGCAAAAAATCTCATCCACATGGTGCGGACAATCCGTTGCAGCAAAGCCGGCATTAGCAGGCGCTGCGGTGAGGATTCCCGGGACACAGCATGCCATTTCTTTCTTTTTTTTCTGTTGCGTGTGGCCTCGCTCCTCTCTGTGGGAGAGCTGGCCACAATGGAAAAGCATGCGGCGAAGCCGCTCTAAAACCAGCCGCTAAGTGCCGCGGGTTTTGAAGCTGTGCTTATCCTGCGGAAGGCTCACGGTTTTTCGCTGTGGCAAGCAAAAGCGTCCTTGGGGAACCCAGCATAACAGGCCATACAGGTTGAAAAAGGACCCACTTTCCTCCATATCCATAACAGCATGTGATCACAGTACCATCAGTAGGAGGTGCATGCCATATATTCATAAAGAGCGTGTATGAATCTAAGCATATATGTATCGAGCAGGCCACACTATGGATTAAGCAACAATCTCTATTTTTAGTTATAGAATACACGTTATTTCCAGATATACAAAACCAGGAAAGTATGGTCTAAATGCAGCTTTTCTGCCTTATACCCCAGATACAATCATCACATATTAGAAACAATTACCCTCCTCCTCCAGCGAATATGTAGGCATAAACAAAGAAACCGAAGCGGTTAATATCATTAGAGATATCACTCCACTCCGACTTGTTTCCCCAGGCTATATAATAAAGCCTCAGTTCCTCAGGGAGTTATTTGCTCAGACCATCGATTAAACATAAGAGAATAATCCAATATTAATGCACACTGTTGCATTTATATGCCAAACCCATTTGCATGGGAACAGCAGTTACGTGTCCTGATGCGTGTTAACCAGTACTAAATCCGGTCCGACTCTAGTGGTGTCGTTCTTCTAATGCCTGCCAGCATACTGGAAATATCCATGGTGGATATATATATTAATCTGGGAATTTGACAGGTGTACAGCAATCTCATATGAATCTGACCAAGAGACTTTTTTTTTCTTGATCGTGGAGAGTTGACGGGACATCGATAGGAGGTTTCTGTTAGGATCGCCTTTTTCGGGGCAGTTATCCCAGTTTTTGCTAGGAAGGGTCATGTGATAGGGTCGGGACAGGACAAGTCTGACCTCTTACCCTTTGTATAGTGTACTTTTGTCATGGAATATTATTAATAAGTCATAATAAAGGTTAATTTTTAAATAGTGGTTCTTCCAAAATGTTCACTTTCTTTGAGTTTAAAAATTAAGTGAGTGAGGAGACCCCAGAGCTGTTGCACTAAACAGAGGGGAGCCAGTAGAGGCTTTCTTGTTCTTTTTACATATGGAGAGTCAGTTTATATAAAAATTAAATAATTTGGACAACCCATTTAGTCTTCAGCCACTGAATGGTGCTGCTCTGAAGATCCCAAACTGTCTATGATATTGATATACCATTGTCATGAGTCACTGTCAAGTTAAGCATAGGAATACTACAGATGTCGATTGCATCACAAAGCGGCAATAGAGGAGACCTAATATACACAACCTAAGTTTAACCCTTTCCAATCCACTATCTGACGTCTGAAGACATTCTGATCGAAGGCTGTACAGCTCCGATGTTGGAAGACGTCCAGCAGAGTATTCTTACTGTATATTACTGGCCGCTCTGTTGTCAGGGGCCACTTCAGCATGTCCCATACCGCAGTACTGGCTCTAGCCAGCAGATGGCGCCATTGTAAAATAGCAGAAAGAGAAAGCCCCCCCCCCCCCCCCCCCCAGTAAACCCTGAATCCAAAATTGGATTGCAAAGGGTTAAACATCCAACTGAGACAACCAGCGATGGCAAATATTACACTTGTTACATGTAATGACTGTGATCACTGATATAGGAAGTCATCAGTTGTAGAGACAGGGGTGTTAGAATAGACTATGAAGGGTTTTTTGAGGATTAAACTATCGTCAATAGTGATATAATAAAGTTATACAACTCTCTAACACACAACAAGGGAAGATTTAAGGATCTTTTAAACGTACAGTAGATAGGCAGAAGACACATCAACTTAATCACAGAACCGTACATTGTGCGATAGAATTGACGCAACTGTTAGACACTTTTCACTTTCTTAAGCTACCTCATGGTTGGCATTCCAAAGATCACTATATATCAAAAAACGGTGCGCATTATAGTACTCCACCTATCCACGACCCCTTTTCTAGATTCTTTTGAAAACCATATAGTGAGATGCAAAAAAGGACAAATGAATACCAGACGTGGCTCATGGCATGTATACCAGTCTTTTGGTGCCTTTCGAATCAGAATTCTAGTCTTGTTGGATTAATTAAATCTGTCCCATAGTCTATAAGTTTATATGCCCTGGCAGTGGAATGGTGCTCACACATAGCGGAATGGTTGTGGATTTTCCACAGTCGAAATGCACATCAAAATCCGCAGCAAACAACCCCCCTTTCAATTGAAACTGTGGAATCTGCTGCAGATCGACGTTAAAAACGATGTTGAAATCCTCCTCTCCACAAATGGTACGGATTTTGGTGTTCCACACCAAAATCTGCAACTTGAAATATGCTATGGATTTTGGTGGACATCCGCACCAAATAAGCTATGCGTGAATACGCCCAAAGAAATAATTCTTGCTTATATCCAAAGGAAAATGCAGTATTCAGCATATTTTTTGCATGGCAAAATTGCGCACGCTTAATACGCATATGTAAACATACCCTTAGAAATCAGTGGGTTCTATTGTCTGGGTATTGAGCACGCAAATTGTTCTTCCAGAAATACGTTTCCGTGAATCTGGCCTTAGTAGCAAACGGTGCCCAGTGCACATGAGATTTTACTCTTGGTATTGATAAGCCTATTAACCATTACATTTCTCCACCACCTTCTTCCCCGTAGGTAGAAAATCTTGGGCAGGGTACATTTACTAAGATTTTTCGAGGAAAACGAGAAGAAATAGGAGACTACAATCAGATCCATGAAACAGAAGTTCTTCTCAAAGTCTTGGATAAATCACATCGAAACTATTCGGAGGTTCGTTTCAGAACAAGAGGTCAAAAACACAAATAATAACATACAGTTTTGCTGCTGAAGTAGTCTTATCAATAGCCCACCTATATTATATTATATTTTATTGAATAGTCTAAAGGCACTTCTCTTACATCAGTTTAACCCTTTCACTGCCTGGAGGTTTTGGACACTTTGTACCTCCCAGTGGCCAGGTAAATCCTAAATTACAATATAAAAAAAATCTTACTAAACCTTCATATTTTCAAAAAATAGACACCTTGCACTTTGTCAAAATTCCATTTCAGCTTGCTGTATCTGAGGCTGTGTTACAGATGGACAACTGCTTTTGGTGTTGTTTTAAAGCCAAGATTCTTATCTTTAAAACAAGACCGTATTCAAGATCAATCAATCTGTAATACAGCCTGAAATACAGTTAGGAGTCAAGACTGCAGTGAGAACTGCAGATATAGGAAGCTCATTCCAACCTATTGGAATTTAGGCTGGACTTGTTTTAAAGCTAAGAAACCACAAACAAAATCTAAATCAATATATCTGCAATATAGCCTGAGTTATAGCCATTTGGAAGCAAGGATGTATCTCCTTGGCTACTGAAGTGTCTCTCTGCAAGGATGTAGGGGATACATTTTGGGCAGGGAAACAGTTAGCCTTGGTGTTCTATTAACAGAAAGTATTCAACGTAATGAAGATATTCATGGTACAAGCATTGATTTCAGAACCCCGCGCTGGACCTGTTATCCTGACTGTAAGCTGTAAGGTTTTCTTTATTACTAATATTTTACCTTTTCTCCACTTTGTGATTTTCAGTCATTTTTTGAAGCCGCAAGTATGATGAGCCAGCTGTCGTACAGGCACTTGATTTTGAATTATGGAGTCTGTGTGTGTGGAGAGGAGAGTGAGTAGAATTTTTGGTCTATAGTCTTAATGCAAATATATAAGGATACGGATAGAGGCCTGATGTGATCACTATGGAATTGCATAACTAGCAATTGGATAATATATGTTCATTAATGAGCGTGCAAGTCTATAGGGAATCCATACGATCTCTATCAGTGCGTGAACTCGTTAACAAAAATCTAGGCTGCTGTATGTCCAGAATGGGATTAGTCCTGCAAATGGATATGTTTTAAGGAACTACTGCTGTTATGGTTCTCTATTACATCTTTATATAGTATACCCTTCAAATATCTGGCATAGATTGCATAGAAATATATGTAATTATACTGTTTACTCAAATAGTACATACATCCTGTCCTATACATTTGATTCATATAGTTCACTGGACACTTGGGTTATGAATCCCCATAACATGAGTTATTCCTCTAGACCATGAGAAAAAAGCTTTTTGTTTTCAGTCTTAGCACTTAAGATAAGACTCTGTTCACTCTTGCGCCATGGCTTGTTCATAGATGGCTTGACATCTATGCCATATCCGTTTTTTAAATGAAATCGGTTGAATCCTGGTGGGTCTCATTGACTTCTGCAGAACTGACTATGTGGACCCTTGAAAAAAAAATATAATAAAATATAACTTTTATTAAAGAAATAACTAAAAGGAAGAACATACACACATAAATCTAGATCCAGGAAAACCCATGGAACCGATAAAAATGTATTGATACCACTGTCCATAAACAGTAATAGACCGGTCAGTCTGAGTATCGTTATGACTCAGCCATTTAGTGTATTCGGTCTCTTTGCAGAATCTGACAGGATTATCAGAATCTATTATATACACGTCAACCTAATCAGGAGATGCAAAAGTGACATAAGTCCGACAGTTGGATGTTACAGAACGTGACCCAAACTCCAGAGATCAGGTTCGGTGATGTATACGTCGTTCACATCGAGAAAATAAGCTATGCCGGACCACTAAAAATTGTAAGCGTAACCCAACGCGTTTCTCCCACAACGTGGGTTCATCAGGGGTTTCAATACGCAAAAAATGGTACTTTACTGGTTTAATGACTCCCAGTCAGAAATCGGATAGTGGTACAAAAATAAAAAATTGATGAAGCCTCAAAATGTCCAGCACTGTCAAATAAATGACACACTTGACATAGAGGGATCAATCAGAGTAGAACTGTCATTTCCACTGGTGACGATTATATTACTAGATAGATTATTGAAGGTTGCTGTCAGTCCACCACCAGGGCTGACATGCCGCCGTTTTGTTCATTTGTTTGATTTCAGTTTTTGCTTATTAAGGCTCTGACTTAGTGACCACCTTATTGAGGGACTAATATAGGTCTTTGAATCCTCTTTCCACTCTATTGAGGGACTATTATAGGTCTTAGGAATTTTCCTTGTAGGTCTAGAGCGAAAATTTATCAGATGGCTATCCAAAAGGCGGCTATTCTGGGCTGCTGTGAATATGCCATCTGATTATCCAGGGACCCGATTACAAAAATTTTGCCCTCGGGATACTCTTTGACTTAACGGCTAAACTTATTCTATCTTTCTGTACTCGGGACTATTATCCCTGAGAAATTATAACTTTCTCTCGCATAAAGGGTAGAAATTTTTCTTACCTACTCCCTACTCTTATTTCTACCATTGTAGTAGTAGGGTTTTCGTAGTCCTGTCAGTTCATTTATCTTATATGGCGACAATAATCTATCTAGTAATATAATCGTCACCAGTGGAAATGACAGTTCTACTCTGATTGATCCCTCTATATCCAGTGTGTCATTTATTTGACAGTGCTGGACATTTTGAGGCTTCATCAATTTTTTATTTTTGTACCACTATCCGATTTCTGACTGGGAGTCATTAAACCAGTAAAGTACCATTTTTTGCGTATTGAAACCCCTGATGAACCCACGTTGTGGGAGAAACGCGTTGGGTTACGCTTACAATTTTTAGTGGTCTGGCATAGCTTATTTTCTCGATGTGAACGACGTATACATCACCGAACCTGATCTCTGGAGTTTGGGTCACGTTCTGTAACATCCAACTGTCGGACTTATGTCACTTTTGCATCTCCTGATTAGGTTGACGTGTATATAATAGATTCTGATAATCCTGTCAGATTCTGCAAAGAGACCGAATACACTAAATGGCTGAGTCATAACGATACTCAGACTGACCGGTCTATTACTGTTTATGGACAGTGGTATAAATACATTTTTATCGGTTCCATGGGTTTTCCTGGATCTAGATTTATGTGTGTATGTTCTTCCTTTTAGTTATTTCTTTAATAAAAGTTATATTTTATTATATTTTTTTTTTCAAGGGTCCACATAGTCAGTTCTTTCCAAACTAGTTGGACTTCACTGCCTCTGTTAAATTGCATTGACTTCTGCAGGGTCTGTTATGGCTTTGTCAGAGTTCCTCTATATACGACAGAAGAAATAGTGCTGCAGTCTGTGTTTTTCTGCTGTCAAAAACTCCAGAAAGTCAGATAAAAAGCCCAAACGGAACCCTTGACCTCTATTGTGAACAGAGCCGAAGTTACATTTCATGTGATAAACGAGCTGCAGTTGACCAAAGATTGTTACCGGGATTCATGGACATTGTTATTCCCTACCGCGCTGCACTGGGGAATGGACTTGTTTAATACATTACTAAACTCTGACGTTAAATCAGTGATTTTATACACTTGCTAATGATTATGCTATTATTTGTACTTTTAATCTCGGACACTCTATGAGCAGATGAATGATTAGAGTTATGTGTTACAGGAAATGGTTAAACCCGTAAGGACATGGCCTATTTTGGCTATAAGGACGCAACGATATTTTGGGGATTTTCATCTCCTTTTTTCAAAACAATTGTTTTCTTTAATTTTTTCTTTGACCTGCGCATATGACGTTTTTTTCCCCCCGCATGGCAAGCGGTAGTTTTTATTGGTACCATTTTTGAATACATATAATGTATTGTTAAACTTTTTATTCGTTTTTTTTGGAGTGCAGTTAAAAAAAAACAAAAAAAAACTCGAATTCTGCAATTTTTTTTATACAGCATTAAACCATACACCATAAATTACATAATGTTTTTTTCCTACAGGTCGATACAAATTTTTTTTTAGTCGTGTTTTTTTGGTTTGTTTTCTTTTACATTATTTTAATTATTTTACATTTTTATGACCCTTTTTAGGGACCCTAACCTGAAAAGCTCTGATCTCTATGATACTGCAATGCATTATCGCTCACAATAATGATCACAGGCCATGACAGGTCCAGACACCAGTGTCTGGTGTTCGATAGCCATGGCAACCCATCGGCCCTTTGCGATTACATAGTGGAGGGCTGATGACATCACTGGGGGAGCGCGCTAATCCTTTACATACCGTGATCTGCATTGATTGCGGTGTTTCAGGGGTTAACAGCAGGGATCAGTGTTTTCACCAATCCCCGCTGTTGCAGCAGGAGGCCGGATGTCGGTCACAGAGCTGGCTCCCGGTGCGGAATGGCACAGGCTCCCTTTTTAGTTTGTGCTATCCACAGCGCGTAAGTTTACATTGTGTTGTGTTAACTACCACCCTACCAGGATGTAAAGTTACGTCCGGTGGCATTAAGGGGTTAATCACCAATTACGTTTATTTTTTATTTTTAAGGTATTCTTGTCCAGGAATATGCAAAATTTGGTTCACTGGACATATACTTGAAGAAAAACAAGAACTCTGTTAATATTATGTGGAAATTGGAAGTTTCAAAGCAGCTGGCGTGGGCTATGCATTTTCTTGTGAGTATATGGAACCCTCCTGCTCTGCTTTGTGTTAGCTAGTGAATTATTGTTACATGTGTAAAGCAGTAAAGGGAACTGGTCACTGGGACTGGGCCCAGTATGTCAGTTAATAGTACAGAATTATCATCGAGGAAACGTACGCGGAGCAGGCGGTAAGTCCCCAGACTATAGCACTTCCACCTCCTTCGGTTGGGCCTCTTCTCCCTTGGGGGTGAACGGACCCCAGGGGGACCCCCCCTGCACCCTCTGATGTGGGGGGAACCCTCCCAGCATCCCTCCAAATCGCCAGTCCGGTCATGAATCATCCTTGGTGAGCACCAACCTCCCCCCCCCCCCCCCCCCCCGTTGTTTGTCCTGTTTGCCTGAAAACAGTAGGGGGCTGACTACATCCTTACTGCTATCTTTGCTTTGGTTATTGCCTCTTTTTCCAGAAGAGGTTCATGTAGTTCATTTCCACTGAGTGCGCCCCCCACCGGGTTCGCGTCTGACCATACTCTATACTGCTAGACTGCGGCCTCCAGGGGAGAGCACAAATGTGCCTGCAATAGATGTTGCCTGTTCCTCTTATAATTAATAATGTTATTTATGTCTCTGTTATTTTCACAAAACCAATAAATACTGATTTATAAAAAATAAAAAAAAAATAAAAAATAGTACAGAACTATTTGTAGGGGGGTTAAAGAAACACTCCGGTTTTGTTTGTTGTTTAGGATTGTTTTTTTTTTAAGAAATCCATCACCATATCCGTGACCTTGTCTATGAAGAATTTAGTTCTGGAGCTCATCCCCTCCAGGCTGTGTAATTCTGCACTTTTCTTTCGGCCCCCAGGTCACATGACTAAGGCATATTTGTAACTGCCATTAAAAAAAAAAATGATTCCCTAGTCTATTCATTCTAGTATCTGTTTGTTCAGCATGACATCTTTCTAGTATCGACCCCTGCTTCAGCAGCTTGTTTGTGGCATTTCCTAGCTCTGATGACAACCCCTCGAGGTGCCACAGAACACAACCAAGTGTTTAAGACTACTTCTTTCTTCCCAACCTGATGTGTGGCCAATCGGTGAACAGCCTGTCATCATGATGTTACCTGCATTCGGTCCACATTCGATCAGTGACAGAGATAGAGCTACGACCCCAAAGCAACCAATAACAGCAAAGCTTTCATTTCATATTCTTTTATGAGAAGTGGCCAGCTCATGTATCTCTCTGGTTGAGATGTATAGATTATTTTGATATTATGTGAGAAATTTCAATAGTTTCTGGAAGCATTAAGCAATAACGCACAAGGTTTACGCTCACAATAGAGATCGGCCGGTTTGAATTTAGAGATCTTTAAAACTGAGGAGGGACATTGACTTATCAATGTATCGGAAAGAAGACGGCAACCAATGGTTTTTTGCAGTGCGTTAGTTATTTCTTAATGTTAAAAAAAAGGTATACCTAAAGGCCAATACCTCAGGTTATGGAGAAATTGTACCACTACAAAAGGAGTTTGAGGGCTTGTCCACACTAGCATTAGTGAGTTCTGTTCCTCTGTTCCATTTGTGGAGGGGAGAAACAGAAATAAAAAGGAATTAAATGTTCCCGGTGTTTACCCGTTGATTTCAACGAGGTTAGAAGGAGAAAAAAAATGGAAATATTTCCATTTGATTCCATTCTCTTTCATTTCTGGTTTTAAAACTGGACAAGTAGCACAAAAGCTTGAAGTCAATGGGAACAAAAGCGAACAGAGGAACGGAAATCACCAATACTAGTGTGGACAAGCCCTAAGAAAAAAGTGAGAAAATTGCAGGAGAGATTTAGGAAGGCAAGGGACTAGAAATGTCTTGACAAGCAAATAGATTGAGACTAAAGGACCCATTCACACGGAACCATCACTCAATTAGTACTAACGAACAAATGTGAGCCATGATCGTGCATTGTAAATGCACAAAAATCACTCACTCTTCATTCACAATTGTATTTTCATCATTCAGTTTCCCAGTCGTCAGTAGTCTTATTTAGTTTTGTTTAGTAAATCTGTTCCATTGTAAACTTTCCAAACACACATAGGCTCTCATTTATCAAAACTGACTGAAGGTCCTTTAAGACGAGCCAAGTCTCGTTTGAACAAGCGAGTGACGTCACTGCTAGCGCCTTCACTTTCATGCAGTCTGTTTAGATAGGCGGATTCATTGTGGGATCGTTTAAAGGAGTATCGTTCAGTCTTTCACATTCGCTGTAAAAGGGAATGTGAAAGACTAAACGATATACCGCTCATTCACTTGGTTTTTATGCCTGCGTAAAAAGAATGATTCTCGGTTTTAGACCAAACTCTTATCATTCACTTTTCTCTTTTGGAAAAAAGTTTTTGAATAATAATCGTTCTGTCTAAAAGTCCCCTAACACAAAAAAAAGCTAATATAGTGTTAGCCCAATTTTCGCTCTTCGATATACTGTGGGTGCCATATTTGATAAGAATAATGTACAGGCGTGGAGAGCCTTTCAAAGACCACGAGTCTACCTCGTGTCCCAAAAGAGTCTGTCTTTATTTAGGCAAGTAGAAGTTTAAATAAAGTTTCAACACAGGAAGTTAGATCATTTGGGATACAGTTACATTATTTTGTGTGCTGATTGGTCATTCTCAGAGGGAGGTACTTGTGAGGTAGCTGTGAGATCATTCACCCGGGAGGAGCTTCCCTTGAGCACGCTCTGTTCATTCTTCCCTGGTTGTCTGAAGGAGATGCTTCCTGCGTTTCTCTTCCAGCCAGCCATTTCCTGTCCCTCTACACAGACATTCCTAGATAAGTAGTTTTCTGCTGGTTAGAACCAGTTTGACCAGTTTATGGACACAGAGCACTGCTCCTTCAATTCTTGTGGGGGGGGGGGGGGGGGGCGATGTTCCCTTCCCCCAGAGGATTAGATTATAGACACAATATAGTATCTTCACAGTTGACAACAGAAAATACAGACACAATGGTGAACCTATCAGCCATCTCCCACAATAGCAACCAATCACATTGTAGCTTTCGCTTCCTAAACTAAAGAGAAAGCTGTAGTGTGACCGAGTTGCTATATAAAACAAGGTCAGCTTTTTATAGAATTTGTGTAAGAATTTATAAGGGTCAGGTAAGGGCACCATACAGAACAATCATAAATAATATGTTACACGCTGCTTCACAAATTAATACGTTGAACACTTTGTATTTAGTAGATCTTTAGAAGTCTGTACCTTGGCTTACATTTATACAAGATGCTAAAGCATCGTGACATTATCAGTAGGCCAGCAGATGTTCACACAGCTAGACTCTATGCCCTACCCTGCTTATGTGGTTTTACGAGGTGACTAAGTTGGGTGCCCTTACCTGACCTAGAATGTTCCACAGGACCAGGGTTGTTGGCGCGTCCTCGTACGACCTCAGGGACGGCTTCCAGACTTCTTTTCAAGAATATAGGTTATTCATTTCTCAAAAACTGCAGCTTTAGCATTTCACAAGTGATGTCCTTATTTGCAGACCTTGTACTTGGGTGCATTTGAAGGCAGACTTAAGAAAGTGCTTTATATGTTTTTAGAAGCAGCTAAGCTTCTGAAATATTCTAGCGAAATGTGAAAAATCTTCTGAGCCGCCGATATTCTGTATTGACTTTGTAAGAACCTAAAGCTCCATTTACATATCACTGACAAATGGTTGTTGGTGTAACTGGCCTTCATTGCAGTTTTAGTACTGTTTGAAACGTAGATCTGATTGTGGCCTTAGGAAAAATGAGAAAAAAAGACAAAGTTTCTGTGAAATTTAAAAATGTTTTCCAAGATTAAAAAAAAAAATTTTTAAAAAAACTACAGTCAGGCAATAAGCAAATATTAAAGGGAAAAAAAATGTCATACAAGTTAAGATGTCCCACTAACTCCAGCGCAGAAACGCCAATCTGCACCACTCCTGGTCCCAGAAGAAGCTGCAGTGCTCACATGCCGTCCATGGCAGTTTCACTACTGAAGCTGCTGATTGGTTGCTGCTGCCTTTGGGGGGCTCCTGTGTTTTTATTGTTTTTGTTTTTTTGTGTGTTCAATGCCCATACAGTTTATTTATTTATTTATTTATTTTTTATTTTGTAAAACCCCTTTAACACTTTTACATATGCTAAACCGTATGTACATGCGGTCAGTTTTAATCATAGATATAAGATTTTGTTTCTCTTTCATGGAAAAATTCTTATGATCTATAACAATGAAGTGTCTTACCTGTAATCCTAATTAATAGATGTGTACAAGTGTTTACTTAGAAGTTCTTAAGCTGAATAAAGCCTAGCTAAGACACAACGATTATCGCTCAAAAAATCTTTTGAGCGATAATCGATGTGCGCTTTTTTACAGCGCAAGGTGATCACTCAAACGTTGAGCGATCACCTTGCACTCCGAGCGGAGGATGCAGAAGACAAGCGGGGCCATTTGTCTTCTGCATCCAGCTATTTCCCGCTTAGAGCGCCCGGCTGTTATACAGCCGAGCACTCCGAACGGGGGATGCGGAACACAGCTGGGCAGCTCTGTTCTTCATACCCCGCCTGTCTTCAGAGAGCGGGATACAGCTGAAACAATAGTATCAGCTGTATCCCGCTGTGAATCTCTGATAAGACTCATTGTTTTCTTTCAGCACGCTGAAAAATCAGCGACAGCTTAACTAAACCTGCACGATGTCAGTGCAGTTACACAACGATTTTTGAGCGAAAATCGTTGTGTCTAAAAGGGCCTTAATGCACAGACAGTTTTTAATGGGGTTTTCTGAGGCCTGCACAAATTTAGTGAAAGCCAGGGACCATGATCGAATAACATAACACACCTGTTCACATTGCAGCTGTTCCAGCACTCTCTGCCAGTCTGTTTCTAAGAAAGGTATGTCAGAATAGTGCCTTCTGGAATACAGACATTGTATTGGGTGTGAAGTGAAACAAACTCGCCTGGTGCTCAGTGGGTTAATCTAGCTCCTTAGGAGGTACTAAATCACATGACCGAGTGACGGAATGCTACATGCGTTCCAGATTTAAAATAACTTTATCAAATGTCATTCTTGGAGCACAAAAAAGACTTGTTAAAACTTCTGTCACGGGGGACTGAATAGACCTCCTATTCCATTCTAAAACAAGCATCTATCTGCTGGTTGCCTACATAGACAGCAGCACTATTTTGTACCCGAATCTCATGCAAATTATTTTTAACACATTAAAAAACTGATAAATATTATATATACCTACAGATACAAAACATGATTTGGTAAAAAAAAACATGATCATCTTAAAAATATATATTTTATATATATAATAAAATTGATAACCCGAGAAAAATATCTTAAATGTCAATAATCAATATAGAATAAGTATAAAACCAGCAACAATATAGCATCCATTTACACTGGACATAATTTATGATTTTCTGTAAACTCCTTTCAACGCTATTTTGATCTCACCAAATAAAAATTCTATAATATAAGATATACTTTTTCCCAATATACTTTCTACATCAAGGTAATGGTGTATCTTGTCTCCACCGAAAGTAGGGGGTTGAAACAAGGGTACAGTAGTGGGAAGGGCCAGCCTGACAGCTGTACATGCCTCTGTGGCATGTACACTCCATTACTGGGGGAGTGCAGTGTGTGGGCGGAGGTACGTGCTGCCTGGACATCAGTTCAGTCTCCTCTATGATGTTTTTTCAAGACCTCTGCAGGCCTTCCATAGTAATCTTCATTGGTGCTTTGCTTAATAGAGTTCCCGTGAAGAGCCATACACCTGAGTATCCATCACGTCACCTGGCTAACTTTTTTTTTTTTCTTTTTTCTTTTTACTTCACTGGAAATTGCAAAGCTCCATTGAATGAGAAACTGATGCAGAAAGTATGTTGGAAAATTGTTTATCAATAAAAACAATATTTGTTGAGCCCAGAATACCAATAATCATGTAATGATAAATCGTCCACATGCGGAGGACACTGGAGCTCTGTGCATTATAAGCAGTTGTTAGTGGTGGTCATATTGGGTAATTTGTGTGAATAAACCATAATGGTTGTTCTAGTGGTTGACTGACAAGATGCAGAAAACTCTTGCTGGCTTATCTCACCATTACTTTTATAGCCTCGTGGTTCCATTTGTCTTATTCATTTTTGTCAGCTTGTTCTCTCGCTTCCTTTTTCATGCTGTAGGAAGATCGGAATCTCGTACATGGTAATGTGTGTCTGAAGAATATTCTGCTGATCAGAGAAGAAGACCGGAAGACAGGAAATCCTGCATTCATCAAGCTCAGTGACCCTGGAATTAGCAATTCTGTTCTGCCAAGAGAAAGTAAGTGTATTCACATGGTGGTAGTTCTCTTGGTGCCGGTGGGCTCTATGTTGCTTATTTCTTAGCAAGGATATGGCAGTTACACACTTTTCTTCTCGGTGCAGGTAGTAAAGGTGCCAGGGCTTGTTAAAAATCACTGCCAGCAGCCATTACATTCTGATGCAAAATACAAGGGCAGGTATAGACATCACATCCCTCGACATGCAGACAGCCAAACTGCTACATGTGCACTATACTGAACAACAACCACTCCATACCTACCACATATCAAAGGGAGTGACCGAGTAGGCATGGCCACTGGCAGGGAGCTTTGAATTGATATGTACCAATTCTTTCTTTACACTAATCTAGTATAGTACTCTTTTAATTTGGACCATACTGTTTATGGATTACTTATATATAGTTTTTTGTTTATTTTTTTAATTTATTTTTTTATTGCATTTCCTTTTTCTGCCTATTTTCTTTTTTTAACCCTAGTAAAAACCCCTTCAAAAATTTTTTACAAAGGGAAGAAAGACAAACTCAAAATATCTCCAAAAATAGTCAAAAACAAATATTTAAAAATAAATTTAGAAATAAATAAAAAATATATGCATCTATATAAAATGTGTTCTTAAACAGGTTTTCTGAGAATAAAAAAATTTGCAGGAGGAGGAAAAGTGATCATGTATGTGTATACGAGGGGGTGCTGATAAGTCTTTGGCTTTACCCAGAAAGAAAGGAGATAGGAAGATGAAACTTGACATTTATTCCACATACTCTCCACTGATGTCAACACACTTCTTACATCGGTATTCCAAGTTCTGTAAGCCTTGCAAAAAGAAGGATTTCGGTTGTGCCTCAAACCAGTCATCCGTAGCAGCCATGGCATCAGAAATGGTGTGAAATTTGGTACCCTTGAGGTGTTTCTTCAGGTTTGGAAACAGATGATAGTCGGAGGGAGCTGGATCTGGTGAATAAGGTGGGTGGTCAACCAGCTAGAAGCCTAGCTCCACCAGTTTTGCCGTGGTCGCTTGTGCAGTGTGAGCGGAGGTGTTGTCTTGCAGGAACAAGATTCCTTTGGACAGCTTGCCTCACATTTTGGCCTTCAGAGCTGCCTTCAATTGGTCCACAAGTTCAATGTATTACCTTTCATTGATGGTGGAACCAATTTGAAGGTAGTCCACTAGCAGCATACCCTCCTTATTCCAGAACACAGACGCCATCGCCTTAGTGGCTGATTTTTGCACCCTGAACCTCTTTGGGCGAGGAGAACCACTGTGCCTCCACTCTTTTGACTGCTCCTTGGTTTCAGGGTCATACAAATAAATCCAGGTCTCATCCATACTGGCCAGTCAATCCAGGAAGTTATCAGTCCGGAAACGCTGACAAATGGACCGGGAAGTTTTCACTTGCTTGCTTTTCTGATCTGTTGTCAAACATTTGTGGACCCACATTGCAGATGGCTTCTTCATGTTCAAATGTTCATGGATAATGACACAAACACGTTCACCAGAAATCCCCATGATGTCTGCTATTCCTGCAGCTGAAATTGGCCGATTCTCCAGTATGAGGTTGTGCGCAGCATCGACGATCTCCAGAACAACAACCTCTCTCTATTGTCCAGGATGTTCCTCATCATTGGTGCTGAAGTGGCCCGTTTTAAACTTGGCAACCCAGTTCTTAACTGTAGAATATGAAAGACATTGATCCCCCAATGTCTGCCACATATCACCATGAATATCCTCCGCGGACTTTCCTTGCAGAAACAAGAATTTTATCACTCCTCTGCCCTCATTTTCTGTGACTATCGCCTTAGACTCCGCCATTTTGTTTTCTCGCGTGCCTAGATCACTGTTGCCATAAGCTACAAACACAAAACTTGAAAACATATATTAGACACACAAAGTTTTCATGTGATGTAACATTCATTACCATAGAAACAAAAAAAAGAACACAAAGCCAAAGACTTATCAGCACCCCCTCGTATTATATTACGTAACATCCTATATTCCCCTTTTAAATCGCCTGCCACCTCAGTGGGTCCTGACACTTTTTGCTAACTTGGCCACATCCATGATGTGTGTGTATACCTTTGTTACTGCTGCAGCCAAATTGCTGGTCCCAGCGGAGTGGAGCCAGAGGTTGGCTTCAGTAGTCACAAGAATATATGGACATGTCAGTGCTGCAGCCAAGTAAACAAATACCTTTTGAGATCACCGGAGCAACAGCGCAGGAGCAGTGGTTCTTTAAAATTATCTTGGTAAACTCCTTCTAAGGTCATTTGCCTTAAAAGTAAAAAATATTTACTTAACCGTTGGATCACTTAATTGCACTTTTCATTTAGTGAACTATATTCCACGAATGGAATGAAAATAATGTATTGAAGCCAGCTCATCCTATGTGAAACTATATCTCACTCTTCCTATCACTGTTTTCCCGTTTAGTTCTTATAGAGAGGATTCCATGGGTTGCTCCTGAATGCATCGACAATCCAAAAAATCTCACCCCGACGGTAGACAAATGGAGTTTTGGCACCACCTTATGGGAAATATGTAGTGGTGGTGATAAACCGCTCAATGCACTGGATTCTCAAAGAGTAAGTCAGAGCTTTATGATGAACAGAGAGTTAAGAATTTTTTTTCTCCATTTTACCTTCTTATTAATTGATAACCAAATTTGATTCAGTTTATTCTGGAAATATTTGGACAGCGACACCATTTTCTTCATATTCTAGTCTCTCTACAACACCATAATGGATTTTAACCAAAGTTGTCAATATGTAATTAAAGTGTGGTTATTCAGCTTTAATTTAAGGTGTTTCAATATAAATTTTATTTATTTTTTAACCTTTTCCTGCCAAGGACATAACTGGTATGTCCTTGCAGGGGAGCACTTCAGCTGGCAAAGATATATGGGATACCTCCATGATATTAATGGCTGTATTGCAGTAGAGCTTGTTTTAAAATTAAGCATCTAGCCACAATACAGCCTTTGAGAGTTGAAGTGGGAGCTGCATGTACCTGTAGCTCCCATTGCCACCCATGTTTGAACAGGATATGTGTCAGGTGACATCACAGCTAAAGTATCTTGGCTTTAAAACAAGATTAGTATCACAGCTCTACATCCTGTTATAGCCTGAGATAGAGCAGGTTAAAGTTTGTGTTACATATACTCCTCACTGCAATCCATGTTTCTACAGGCTTTGTCTCAGGTTCGTTCCCAGCTATAACTGCAGCTGTGATCTTGTTTTAAAGCCAAGAATATTGGCTGCAATCTAGCCTGAGTTAGACCAGGTTAAAGTGTCGGTGCTTTTAGCCTGTGTGAAGTGGAGTGGAGAGGGACATGCTGATAGGCTGCAGGGAGAGGAGGAGAGGCATAGAGTGTAGATGACCACGTGGGTGGGGGTACTATGAATTTTTGCTCCTGTTATTATACACACCCCTCCCCTCTTTATGAATCATAGCGCATACTGATTGTCACATATGTGGACCTCTTTTGAATTAAAAAAAGACAAGCCCCTGCTCATCTAACCAAACCTCTGTGCTTAATTGGGCTGTGAATGTGAACGACTGAATGGTTTGCAAGTGAGAGATTTATCTGCCTGTATAAACAAGCTGCACCAGCCAACTTTGACATCATTCGTTCAAGCAAACGATAAATCGCTCAGTCTAAAAGCCCTCTAGGCCAGTCTCCTTAGCAGTCATGCTCTTGGTGTTCATCTTCTGCTTATGAGACTCCTATTCTGAACATGCGGTTTTCTCCTCTCTTCTCCATCCTGTGTTATGGAAAGCCACCGATGATGTCCTCTTTACCTGCTCCCTAAAAGCTCTGCTCAAGCACTGACTACCTTAGCGGTGACATTAGCGCTCCTGCAGTCATTTAAATGACTATCGGCCGGTGTAAAAGGACCATTATGTTTCAATGCGTTTGTGAAGACAGAGAATAATTGTAGCACTACCTTACACCTTGTAAATAGAGGGCCATGCAGGTAACTGTAAATGGCGGTAGTGTCTGTGAGAGGGGTGAGAAATCATGGAAACTGTAGTCCTTTATAGTAGTAAGCTCACCCCCAGGAAACCCAGGCAACATGAAAATAACTGCTGCGTAGAGCCTGGCAAGATAATGAATATCAAACTAACTCCTGAGCTCTGGTGACATCTGGTGAGCATTCAGACAGATTTACGTACTTTTCTGTATTGGCATGTAGCATTTATGTGCTTTAGAATATAAAGTTATACATTTCTTTTATGTAGTTTGGGGAAAATTCCTTGTGGTTTTTTTAAGATCCAGGAAGTTTCCTTCCTGTGGATTAAAAAAAAATCTATTCTAGCCATGTGATCGGTACACCAGTGCACAGGTCATTGCAAGACATGGCTCTGTTGCGTGTTGTGTCTTCCAACAAATTCAGCATATGACTAGGACAGGTTTTTACAGTAGAAAGGGAGAGGGGGGAGCAAACCCGATGGCATTGGAGGCTTTGGTGCTAGATGAATGTCTAGAGACCAAAATAAAGGGCTGTGAAGAGTGAATGAACTGTGGAGGTCCTGCCAACCCGGAGAACCCACCAAGGTGGGCACTGCAGATGTGTGAAGAGCTATAGAAAGAAAAGACTGGTGGATGGGGACAATTCTCCAAAAATGATGGGACAATAGGATTTATTATTCATATTCTCTTTTGCTAAGTATATTAAAAAACCCGCATAGGATACGTGTTTAAGGGGGAAGAAAGGGTCTTCAGTCAAGCTGGATGGGACGTCATTTCCTGGACTATGGGATAGGAGACCCAAAAAGTGCAGGTGGTACCAGTGATGGAGCTGAAGACAGCAGGAGAAGTGCAGAATACATCCTTTCGTCCTACCATTTTTTTTGGGGGGGGGGAGCGTTGCACCTATCCACCAGTCTTTTCTTTCTGTCGGTTTTTACAGTGAAACATTCTGTTCAAAGCCAAGATCGTAAAACATGTGAAAAGTAGATATAAAAAGTATATTAGAAAATATACGTTTTTATTACAGACTGAATAACCTCTCTTTACTACAACCAGAAAACATCATCCTTTAGGCTGGGTTCACACAGGGCGGATTTGTTGCGGTTTTGACGCAGAAGAACTGCTTCTGCGGCAAAACCGCTTCAAAGGTTAATTTGGGCTTGCGGATTTTCGTGCGGAAAATTCCGCAAGCGTTTTTTTCCACAGCGCTTTTTTACTTTTGTCGCGTATTTGCTGCGGTTTTGACTGCGTCCATAGAGGTCTATGGACAAAAAAGCGCTGCGGAAAAGACCAAAGAATGAACATGCTGCATCTTTTAAAACCATAGCACTGCGGCTATGCGGAAAAAATCCATCCTGTGAGAACCGCTTTTTGGCAAAATCTAATTTGTGCTGCATTGCACTGCAAACTCAGCGGTTCTGCCGCAGTGCGGATATGCAACGGCAATCCGTGGCAAATCAGCCCTGTGTGAACCCAGCCTTAGGCTAGTTTCACACCTGATTTTCGTTTTCCTGCTCCATCATGGGAGTAGGAAAACAGAATGCTGATTTCGTCCTATGACTGAGAGTGACAACGCCAAACGGACCCCACTGACTATAATGGGGTCCATCTGGCTTCCGTCCTGCCCTTGGGCATTTTTTCTGGACAAAATAGTGCAGCATGTGGCAATAGTTTGCCTGCTATTTTGTGCTGGGATTGCATCGGAGCCTTTCACGCAGATGTGAACTTACTAGAGTTGAGCGAACATACTCTGCCGAGCTTGATGCTCGTTCGAGTATTAGCGTACTCGATGGTGCTCGTTACTCAAACGAGCATCACGCTGTGTTCGACCCTGCCCCAGTTTTTGGCTCCTCCCCACTGTGACATGCCTGTTTTGGCCCCGCCGCGACAAACAGCGCGTCATTGGCAATTTTTTTGGCAGGGAGAGAGAGGGAGACGAACCTAGAAAAAAAAAAAAGCTCGGCCCCCGGCGTCCAACATACAATGGGGTTCGTCACTTGAGTAGAGCTCTTGAATTTTACGAAAGGCTCGACTCGAATAACGCGGACCCGGGCATTTGGGTGCTCGCTCATCTCTAGAATTTACCCTTAATAATATACGTCTCTGAGGATAATTAAAGAATCAGTTGGTTGATGTTATAAAGATTAATAACATCAGTAGTTGACTTGCATATATGTACTCATTATACTATTGGGAATCTCATAAATACTTTGGGACAGAAATAAGTAACTTCTTTTAACACTCTCGTCTCTTCATGGTATTCCATCCGGCTCTATTGGCAGCGCATTAATTAGCATTACAGTTTAGCAGTTGGTTTGTTAAAGGTTGCATTACCATCCTCCGAAAAGTAGTGTTCTAGGTCGGTCATAGAAGCTAGGATTTAGTCCCAGCTCACCTTATTGTTGCGTCTGAAAATGTCAGGTTCCTACATGTATTACTTTAATTTGCATTTGCCTTGAATTCAGTATTTCACATTGAAGTTTTGGCTCATCTGTGTTTTGATTGTGTTCCAGAAATTGCAATTTTATGAAGATCGACATCAACTTCCCACACCAAAATGGATTGAGCTTGCAAATCTCATCAACAGTTGTATGGACTATGAACCAGATTTCCGACCCTCCTTTCGAGCAGTTATAAGAGAACTTAATAGTTTGTTTACTCCAGGTAGGAATGTTTTGACCTGAAGCTATTTAGGAGCAAGATTGTTGAGGAGATCCAAGAAAGTTTTTTCTTAACCCCTTCAGTTTGACAATTTCTATTGCTTTTTTCAGTCTTGGCAAGAAATGTATACTAAGTCATGTTTTCTATATTCTATTCCTCAGACTATGAACTACTGGCAGAAAGTGATTTACTTCCTAACGTGAGAGTTGGACCATTTGGCTTTTCTGGAGGCTTTGAAGACCGTGATCCTACTCATTTTGAGGAAAGACATCTTAAATTCCTACAGCAGCTTGGCAAGGTGAATTTTCTACATATACAGTTTATACATTTGGGTTATGATTAGAGATGAGCGAGCGTACTCGGAAAAGCACTACTCGCTCGAGTAATGTGCTTTATCCGAGTATCGCTGTGCTCGAGTCTGAAGATTCGGGTGCCACTGCGGCTGACAGGTGAGTCGGAGCGGGGGGGAGCGGGCGGGAGAGAGGGAGAGAAAGATCTTACCTCCGTTCCTCCCCGCTCTCCCCTGCAGCTCCCCGCTCCGTGCCGGCACCCGAATCTTCAGACCCGAGCACAGCGATACTCTGATAAAGCAAATTACTCGAGCGAGTAGTGCTTTTCCGAGTACGCTCGCTCATCTCTAGTTATGATCAAGGTCCTGTTCGTTAATTATTAGGTTTTTAAGTAATCCACTATTTGAGGGGAAAAAATCTGAAAATCATTGTGTTTCACTATTTCATTCCTGCAGATTCGAAGGGGTCGTCTGGGTGAGAGGCTATTTTTTAAAAGTTGATTCAGGCCTGTTAAAACTATAAAAGCAGGGGTACTTGCCCATCCGCCCATCCTTTGTCCCGGCGATCCAACGCTTTCATACCCATGGTCCTTCTGGTCTTTGTTGTAAAACAGAAACCAACAAACCTCTGCAGCGAATCAGAGGCCACAGCTGTCAAGTGCTGTTCTCCTGGCATGACTGCTCAGATGCTGGGAGCCATAATGTCAGGAGAATGGCACCTGACTGCAAGGGTGAGGTGGTTTTGGTTCCACCACAAAAACCAGGAGGACCACAGGTGTGCAGGTCTGAATAGGTTTTTAATGTTGCCTGAGACCCAGACAATCTCTTTAACCCCTTAAGGACATGGCCCTTTTTTTCCTCCCCGTGTTTAAAAAATCATAAATCCTTTTATTTATCCATCGCCACGGCTGCCCGAGGGCTTGTTTTTTTGCGGGACGAGTTGTATTTTTTTAATGGTATTACTTAAGTTGCCACCTAATGTACTGAAAAACTTTTTAAAAACTTTAAGTGGAGTGAAATAAAAAAAAAAAGGTAAAATTCCGACTTCTTTGAGTGCATCTAGTTTCTACAGCGTACATACTGCTGCAAAAATGACCTGAAGACTTCATTCTTTAAGTCAGTACAAGTACTATGATGCTAAACTTGTATTGTTTTTTTTGTTTTGTTTTTTTACTGTACTATTTAATTTTTTTTATTTTTTAAATATATTTAATTTTTTTAAATTGTCTGTCACCATCTTCTAACCACAATAACTTTTTTTTATTTTTCCATCGACCTAGTTGTGCGAGGGCTCATTTTGTGCGGGATGTCCTGTAGTTTCCGATGGTACAACTTATTGATCGCTTTTCATTACGTTTTCTTTCTTGGAGACTGGGGTCATCCAAAAAAGCACAGTTCTGTGTTACTTTGAAAGATCGGACTTTTACAAACGCAGCGATGCCATAGATCTATTTTTGTTTTATTTAGATTATTTTATTATAAATATGGCAAAAGGGGTGTTTTTAAAACTTTTTTTATTTATGTATTTTTTAATAGTCAAACTTTTTTATTTTGCAGGGCAACTTTGGAAGCGTTGAACTTTGCAGATATGACCCATTACAAGATAACACTGGGGAAGTTGTAGCGGTTAAGAAGCTCCAGCATAGTACTGAAGAGTACATGAGGGATTTTGAAAGGGAAATTGAAATTCTGAAATCCTTGCAGCACGAAAACATTGTAAAATACAAAGGAGTGTGTTACAGCGCAGGTGAGTCCACAACGTAGAAAGTGTCCACTAAACTGACTGTCAACATTTCTCTGAAGGTCTTTGAGGAACACCAGAGGCAAAGCTTTATAAGTGGATAAAACTGAAGCAGCAGTGCGCCGATTCCATACTAAAACACGGTCTGTCTCGCCAGTTCAGCGAACTCTTAAAGAACTGTAGAACAGGGTTATATCTGAGTACTCCTTCATGACAGGTCGTAAAACATAGGACTAGTATAGTAAAGCGTTTAGGCCGAAAATGAAATTTGTTGACAGACTTCAGCCCTCATGCACACAGGAAAGTAGGATGTTTGGAGCCCTTTTTGGGAGCTCACAGGCGCTCTACAGTTCTGGAATCATAGAACTATGTATGTGCTGTATTGTGCTTGTAGGGAAGAAAAGCTTTGTAATATAACGTACGCTGGAACGGGACGACCTGGCCCGGCATGTGTAGGTCGTCATTAACGAGCTCCACTGCCGATAGTGATATAGCCCGGAAGATTTCCGGGCTATGTATCACTATGGAAGCTGCAGAGCACAATGCCACAAGCTGTGACATTGTGCTCTGCCTGCACAGTCCCACAGAGAACAAAGCAAGGGCTTTGAAAAACCAGCAGAAGATATTGCCGATCTGCCGGCAATCTCCTGCTTCTAAGTCTCCTGCTTTGTTTACAGGTTGCCATAGAGACCATCGGCTTGTCAGAAGCAAGCCGATGGTCTCTATGGCAGGGAGAGCTGGTGCTTGGCTGTCAGAGGACAGCTAGGTACCAGCTCTTACAGCAGAGATCAGAGAAAACCTCCGATCTCTGCTGTGTTAACCCTTTACATACTGCAGTCTATGTGACTGCAGCATGTACAGGGCTGTCACTGCAGCAAGTAAAGGGCTGTCACCATCGGACCCCCGGAATGTGATCAGGGGGTCCTGATGGGTCCCTGTGGAAGTCCCCTAAAGGGACAAAAAAAAAAAAGTTAAAAATAAAGCAAAAGTTAAAAAATTATTAAAAAAATAATAAAAACACTTGTCTACCTTTACTTTGTAAAAAATCAAAAATACAATCACACATGTGGTATCCGTGTGCGTCGTAATGACCCAGAGAAGGAAGTTAATACATTATTTAACCCCTTAATGACATGGCCCCTTTTTTTCTTTTTTCCCCCATTTCTTTTTTTCCTCCCCCCTGTTTAAAAAATCACAACTTGTCCCACAAAAAACAAGCCCTCATATGGCCATGTCAATGGAAAAATGAAAAAGTTATGGCTCTTGAGACGCAACTGCAAAATTAGTTGAAATTCAATGATTAGACCATTTTAGAAAACCTGCCCTGGTGGGCACGACAGGGTGGTAGGAAACCCGCCACTCAAGGGGTTAAAGGAGATCATCAGTATGGTAATGCTTTAATTATTTGTAACTCTATTTCCTTCTAATTTTTTTTCTGTTTTAGTCACATAAAATCTAAAAAAAACAGAATAAACCTAAAAGGAGGAGATCATGGGATAACGGCACTACTTTGACCTCCCTCCCTTCTTCAAAAGTAACCGGTTTGACGTTGCACTTCACACACTAAACAAGAAATTTCAAATTGTCATTTTCAGGACGTCGAAATCTGAGATTGATTATGGAGTATTTACCATATGGAAGTCTGAGAGACTATCTACAAAAAAATAAAGAGAGGCTGGACTTCAAAAAACTGCTGCAGTACGCCACGCAGATCTGCAAGGTAATCCTTACATGCTTAAATGAAAGTACAGGCGTCCTCATCCATGTTGCATTAACTGATGAGTATGAAATACATTCAGACCGGCTACTAGTGGTGTACCACTGGGATATGTATCGGGACTTTGTTTTTAACGTATCTATCTATGACCTTGTTAAGTCATTAAAGGGGTTGTCCTGCGAAACAAAGTTGGGGTATACACTTCTGTATGGCCATATTAATGCACTTTGTAATGTACATTGTGCATTAATTATGAGCCATACAGAAGTTATTCACTTACCTGTTCCGTTGCTGGCGTCCCCGTCTCCATGGTGCCGTCTAATTTTCAGCGTCTAATCGCCCGATTAGACGCGCTTGCACAGTCCGGTCTTCTCCGTGTTGAATGGGGCTGCTCGTGCTGGAGAGCTGCTCCTCGTAGCTCCGCCCCGTCACGTGTGCCGATTCCAGCCAATCAGGAGGCTGGAATCGGCAATGGACCGCACAGAAGACCTGCGGTCCACCAAGGGTGAAGATCCCGGCGGCCATCTTCGCAAGGTAGGTAAGAAGTCACCGGAGCGCGGGGATTCGGGTAAGTACTATCCGTTTTTTTTTTTTCAACACATGCATCGGGTTTGTCTCGCGCCGAACGGGGGGACTATTGAATAAAAAAAAAAACCTGTTTCGGCGCGGGACAACCCCTTTAAGAAGTCCATTTTCCGCACACTTACAGATGATTCTAAGTTGTGTAGGGCAGGGGTCCCCAACTCCAGTCCGCAGGGACCACCAACAGGTCATGTTTTCAGGATATCCTATGGTAAGAAGACCTGTGGCAATGTCTGAGGCACCGACAATAATTACATCGCCTGTGCAATACTGAGGAAATCCAGAAAACATGACCTGTTGGCGGTCCCTGAGGACTGGAGTTGAACACTGGTGTAGGGTAATTGATGCAGGAGAGGGCGCTATTACAGAGGCTTTTAAGTTGGAGACACATGTAGTTGTGTTTGGCTAAACTAGTATAAACTATACCAATGGTAGAACACTGTGGAAATATGACTTGGGGATATTAGTGGATGGCATTTCAAACTGAAGCTCTCAATGCCAAACAGCTGTGACAAAGGCAGATAAAATCATGAGATGTTTACCTTCAGTCAAGAACAAGTGGCCTGACTCGTAGAATTAGGAAAGAATGACTCCCTTGTATCATCCCATTGTAATAACATCTTTCTTTAACACATTATGGTTTTTCTATGACAATTAAATTTGTTTATTTTATTTGCATAAAAACGCACTTTTGACGTTTCTAGCTTTTTTTTTTTTTCTTCTTCTTTACAATTCTGCACAACCCAATTGACTATTTTAATGTGATTTTAAAGAGGTTAAGAAATGGTTCAGCCATACATTTTGATGACGATGATGTTCTTTACAGGGCATGGAATATCTAACCATCAAGAGGTATATTCATAGAGATTTGGCAACTAGGAATATTTTAGTTGAAAATGAAAACAGAGTGAAAATTGGGGATTTTGGACTGACAAAAGTACTACCCCAAGACAAAGAGTATTACAAGGTTAAGGAGCCTGGCGAAAGTCCTATATTCTGGTAAGCGGAATGGAAGATTGTGTTTTTTTTGAAATTCATAAAAATTACAGAATTATCGCTACAGCATGAGGATACTGTGTTTTGATTAAATTCATCTTTTTTTCAGAATTTCTCCATAACTATTAGTTTCATATCCATTGTATTAAATTGCATCGAGAGAGCAAGTAGAAGCTGGCAATCCATGGTGTTCCCTGCCTGCATACTGTTCTGCCCAAGCGCTACCAACCTTAGCGGTGACATCAGCGCTCGTTCAGTCGTTCAGACGATTGTCCCCCCCATTCAAATGGGACATTGGGCAGAACATCAGCATTATATAGTTTACCTTGTTTATCAAGACTGCATAGAAGAAAAACTGTTGCACATATCAACCAATCACAGCTTTCACTTTACCAGTGCAGTTTGAAAAGTGAACGGTGAGTTCTGATTGGTTGCTACAAGCAACAGAGTTTGTTCTCTTTTTAGACAGTTTTGATAAATGAAGCGCAATGTGCGTGAAGCAAACTAATTATCGAGTACACTGCTAAAAAGACTGTAAATTGGCTTTGGGTTCTTTTCCCATCCAAGTTCTGTCCATTTTGGAATTTGACAGAACTCGCAATCTCCTGTCTGAACATACCCTAATATAAGGGCAATAGTGTCTGGCAAAATGGACGATTATTGAACGGCAGGCAGAAAGCCGCAGACTTCGAAATCTGTCTGATTTCACCAGTTTCTTGTCTGGTTTTGTCTGAATCCATAGCTACTCTTTTAACGCATAGTAATTGTGATAATGGAAGAAATTTTTTTTTTTTCACATGTCGGGGGTTGCAGTTGTTGAACTGTATTAAACTGTTTTGAATGAGGAGAAAACCCCAATGACAGAGTTTTACTAGTTTTTTAAAAGAAGACAGGGAAACCCATTTGTATAGAGTGTGAGCTGACCAATGTTTCAGAACAGGTAAACGTATAGTGCAGGAAGCAAGAGGTAGGATGATGGATTGTAGAATGGCTAATGGTCCAGAAGGAGCGGTTTTCGTTGTTGTTGCTGTTGTGTTTTGTTTTTTTAGGCTGCACGTTCGTGTTTTGTCTATTACCTCTATTAGGACATACAGAAAATGAGACCGTTTAATTCGGATATGAACAGTGCCCCTCCATCTTAATTCACCCGTGACCAGTTCCAGAGTACTCAAATGTCGTCTCTGTGACTGACCTACCTTACCATCTGAGTGGATGATGGGACACGAATCTCTATTCGTACATATTCATGAATTGTATTAAAGGGGTTGTCCCGCGCCGAAACGTTTTTTTTTCTTTTTTCAATAGCCCCCCCGTTCGGCGCGAGACAAACCCGATGCAGGGGTTTAAAAAAAAAACTGGATAGTACTTA